>NW_006239511.1:115972-129916 GCF_000226075.1 Solanum tuberosum | reverse complement strand
TTTCAAAATATATTTTTACTTTCAAATATTTATTTTTTTACCCCATCTCACCCTACCCCCCCCAGCCCCAGCCCCACCCCCAAAAAAAAATTTAAGTTCATTTTTTAAAAATATTTTTAATTTCAATTCAAAATTATTTTCTACTCTATAGTTAAAAAAAGAGATATTTTCTCAAAATTAATTTTCATTCATAAATCAAACACTAAAAAATCTTTTTCGGAAAATATTTTTACTCACCAACCAAACATGAGAAAATAAGTCAAAAATCTACTCTTTTTTCAGGAAAATATTTTCCATGAATAACATTTTCCTTCGTACCAAACACACCCAAAGTTACGGTTTCAAATAGGCAATTATTTAAAGCTAAAGTAGTTAATTATTTTGAAATCTCTTGAAAACCAACCAACTTGGAGAATAAGAAACAAGGAAGCAATGATGGTCTTATGAATTCTATCACAAGTTAATATAAAGGAAACAATGATTCTCATTAGATTCAATTAATTGCTAAAAATTAACAAAAGAAAAATAAAGAATTTGAAGGGATGAGTTTTATTCCATTACAATTGAATTGATAGAATTGTTAGTTAAATATCAAGAATTTTCATGGCAAATATATATATGTAAGTTTTCACACTTGAAGCAACACAATTTTCATGTGTTTCACTTGGAAAAAAAAAACTAAAAACATGTTGAGGATCTTTACGGTACTGTCTTACCTGATCAAAGAAAAGAGAGATTTTGTTCGGTAGTAAAGTGCAAGCACAATCATCACCCACAAGAACACCGTGAAGTTCAAAACCCTTTTTCTGTCAGATAGATCCGTCGTTCATGAGTTTCCTTTTCACTTAAAGATCCAGAGTCAAATACTCAAATGATTTCTTTGGCATGCTGTCAATGGTTTGAAGGATGAATGGAGAGAAAGTTGAGAGTTGGGGGCAACCAAAGAGACTAAAAATGAATTAGGGTTTAGAAAATGATTGTGATGGTTAAACAAATAATGAAGGGGAGATGTGTGGTTCATCTGGTTAAATTGAATGGACGGTGGAGATTAAAAGGATCTAATGGGTTGGGTTTTGGATTGTTTTGTTGGGCCACAAATTGGATCAATTTAGGGGTTGAAATTGACTGTGAATTTGGGCTTAAATTGACAAAATTTAGCTAAATATTTTTTTTCTTAAAATGGTAATTGTCTTTAGTGTTATCATTTTAAAACCAAAAAAATACTACAACGATAATATAAAATGATATTGATAAAATGATAGTAGTAATTTGTAATAAAAAAAATGGCATATAAAGTACTTTATCAAATGACATAAAAACAAGATAATAAATGTATATGTAGTTTTGTGAGAACTAAAAATGCAATGAAAATTTTCAAAAGTAGATATAATAAAAAAATTTAGTATAGGGAATATTTTTTTAAATGTAATTCTAGTGATAAAATGCTATGGAAGATTATGATAAATTAAGTATAAAGAAGTTGAAAATTTGCAACAATTTTGTTTTTCTTGTTGCAAATATATTCAATGTTGTTGCTAAGAGTACTTTTGGCAACAAGAATACAGTAATTGTTTTTTGTTGGAGTAAATATTGTTAGGAAAAATTTATGTAATAATAAAATATATTGTTTTAAAAAGCCAATTTACGCAACAAAAAAAGTTATTATCATAAATCAAAATTTATTGATAAAAAGTCACTCAGTTGTGGCTTATGCGATTATTTAGCAACAAAAAATATTGTTGAAAGAAATTAATACTTATAAGGTGAACTAGAAAATTAGAGCTCAAATACTAATTAATTGATTCATGGGAAAAGGCATAAGTTGCCCCTCAAACTATACCTGAAATCTCAGCGACACACTCAAATTTAATTGGAGTCCTATTTATCCGCTTAAACTATTTTAAGATGGAATAAATATCACTCTAAATGTTGGCCTGGAATTAATAGATAACCGAATGAGTATGTTCAGTTTGCATTACACGCGCTTCACTTTTTTTTAAGCATTAAATCTTTTTATTATTATTAAATTCATTTTCTCTTTCGTAATTTTGAAATTTTTTTCTCTTTTCTATTCTTTTAGAACTTTTCATTTTATTAATGGCAAGCAAAGTATCTTCCATTAGCGAGACTGGCGGTGATATTTGAATGGAAGAGATGGAGGCAGTGTTTTCCGATTATGGCATGACAATTTAGTGGCGAACTATGGTGGTTCTAAAGGGAGAAAACAAATAAGAACCAGAACTGTAACACCTCGGATTCAAAAAAGGGAAAGAAGGCCAAAAGATGACTACTAGTTCAATCCACGAGACCAGTCTACGGTCCGTAGAAGGTTCTATGGATCGTAGACCAGTCTCTTAGGAAGTGGGAAAATATTTTGGAAATCAAGTCATGGTAACTCATCCTACGATTGACCGGGATGGTCCGCCAAATGGACTACGGACCGTAGAAAGGTCCCGTAGAAAAGTTTCAGACTTGGTGAAAATTTGGGTTGAAAGTTGAAGTCCACGGATGGAGTTTACAGACCATAGGAAGGTTGACAGTCCATAGAAATGATTCGGAGGATTTGCCAAAGATTTTAGGCCCCAGACACTTGACCTACGGTTGACCAGTATGGTCTGTAGAAATTTCTGTTGTCCATAGGTCATAACTGTAGTGTCGGCCGACAGTTATTTTTAGAAGGATATTTGAGTCTTTTCCTATGTGCTTAATGCCTAAGCTATGCTATTTTAACCCTTATTCTAATCTATATATAAGGTTTTTAGGTCCTAAAACTATCCACTCTAAATTCATTCCCCTAATTTCCAAATTCATCCTCCCTAATTTCCCTCTCAAACTCAAGGAAGAAGAAGAGGGATTATAGAGTTATTCAAGTTCAAGTCTCCTTTCGCCATCATCTTTTAGGATTGAAGATCAAGGTATGTAGGGAGTTCATCAATGGGTTCCATTCACCCTTTGAGTCTCAAAGTTTTCTCAAAATTCTCCAATTCAATTTCCCTAAGTTGATTAGGTTTTCATTGAATTCCTCATGGATTCTATTTGTATGGATTTAATTGTTTTATTTTGATCATATTATGATTATCTAGACTCAACTACAATTTTCAATCAATTCCATATGAACTCATGCATTGATCATGATTTTGACTATGAACCCTAATTAACATGAATTTATAAAGAAGTTATGAAGTTATGAATGATGTTTTCATGATAGGCATGCATGATTCAAAATTTAAGGAGCTATTCTATGATATTTTTAGCTTGGATTAGTTGTGTTTTTTCATGGATGATGCTATGTTTATGATTATGACTAATTTCGTCGAAATTTTACTTAGCTCCCGGAGGATATTGAGATGGAGACTCTCCCGTTAGTAGAGGTTGGGTCTCTAGTAGAAACCTCATTGTCTCTAACTATGTTCCCCTATAGATTGTCTTAAGTTACATAGCTAGTGGATCCACCTAAGCTAAAAATTATGGTCCTTGCCTTGGCAAGTAAGAACATTTTTTTTGGTGTGGGAGCAAGACACCGAATTCCGCGTAATAACTCATGTGGTCTATCTCGATTAATAGTAAATATCCCACAAAATGAACTAAGTTACTTTTAAAGATTTTATAAAGTTTTCCTCATTTGTTTAGATGCATTTACCATGTTCATGATTATGATTCTTCTTTAAAGAATTTACTATGTTTAGCTTGGTCATTCACCTCATGTTTTCTATTATGTCCTCTTATGATCATATTTTATATTTTATGCATATTCCTCATACTTAGTACATTTCATGTACTAATGCATACTTGTGCCTACATTGTTTCACTAATGTGGGGCTTGACGACTCCTCTCCCTCCCTTCTTGGCTAGTCGATCACCTTAGAAATTGAAGACTTTGTGAGTCCTCATACTCCGAGGACCATCTCGCCTTTACTACTTTCTTATGTCATTTACTTTTGGATGTTGTACGTGGTGTACGGGTTATGTCTCGACCACTCGTTATGATGTAATAGATGGCTTGTCAAGACTATGTTAGACTTCCACTTTGAAATGTCAAACTCTTTTATTGATATGAAATATTCTACTTTTGTCTATTATATTGTGTATATGCATGTCAAGTGGCTTGTGTAGGTCGGTGAATGGTGCATCGCTCCCTTGTGAAAATTGGTCTTTCTCGTCCCTCTTTGATTATTCGTTTCTTCCTCTGTAAAAAACAAAATCTTCCTCATTCCCTGTGCTTTGAAATCCCTATGTTCAAATTGGACAACCCACAAATTAATGGCTCCGATTTAAGAACAGAAAAAATCAAAGGTAAGTAAAAATTAAACTGTGAGAATATGTGTTGAAATGCTAAGTTTTAACTCTGATTGATGCGTGACTCCCGGAGAAGATGTCGTAGAGAGTGATTTGAAAATGTTGAAGTAAGACAGGGAAAACCTCAGTGTTTAGTCTAGGAAAATCTCATACGGTGGGGAAAACCTCAGCGAGGACGATGAGTCCATAGAGGGGTGTATGTGACGCCCCAACTTAAGACAAAACGTTTCACATCGGCAAAAACACAAGAGAGATGTTGGGAAAGTAATCAAGTCTTACCAACTAGTGACGTGTTTTAAATTCATGCAGGTCTCATCCTAGAGCAGACAATATCACTAGCGGGTTGGGTCGTTACAGGTTTAGAAGATTAAGGAATTAGATGCAATTTATTAACTAATGCCCAATTAGAAAATGACTTTTGTCTTTGTATCAAGACAACATTTATGGTGTATTTATTTTATTTTAAAATAGTTGAGAGGGGTAATAGGATTCTGAAGTTTTGACCAAACTAATCCATTATTTAAAGCAATTCACCAAAATAATACGTTTTTTAAATTTTTTACAAAAGTAGTATAAACGTATTTCTCAATAACGTTTTAGGACCAACTATGTGGAATACTGTAGTTGACGGCGTTAAGTATAGAAACGTTACTCATAGTCACGTTTTTAGCCTAATACGTTACTCTGAGTAATGTGTTATGCTTTAAAAGTACTCTAGGCCCACATCTCAAATACACGGTGTCATTTTTATCCTCTCTTTTTTTAAAGAATATTTTAGTGGCCTGTTGGGCCTTTTATTGAATTTTTTGTAACCAATGTCTACATAAGGTCCTTGGCCCAAAATAAAACACCAAAACAAACAATATGCTCACATATTCTAATATACCCGACCCGACTATATCTGATTTATCTAGATTAGTGCAATTTCCTCTTTCGGAAGGTGAATCGATCTTCCTTCTCCGCCTTTGCCTTGCCGGAAACTTGGTTCCTCATGCTTCCTCTTGTTGCGTGTGTACTGATCGATGATACCAGTGCTGGTAATCTTTCATCTAGCTTGATTTCTTGATTTCTTCATTCCCTCCTTCTGACATTCTTCTTCTTCCAGCTGTTCTGAGCGTACCTCTCCAACGCCATGGCAACGAAGCTGATTACTGGTGAATCTTAGCAGATGGAATTTGCACCTAAGTTGAGTGATGAAATGCCCCCCTTTATCGCTATTTAATCTCGTTGTTGGGGTATCTTTGCTGTCATGTTATACGCTTTTGTGACCCCTGCTCTCCTCAACATTTCTGTAATTTCCCTTGTTTATTATTTTGTGTATTTGGATTGTTGTGATAGCCTCTGCTCTTATATATGCTTCTCCACATTCCTGAGTATGTACTGCATTTTGCTTTCATACATGGCTTTGTATTCTCAAAATTGGACCTGATGTAGCTTGTTTACGTTGTACTGTTTATGTTCATTGTGGGATGATTTTACGATTCCTTATTCTGAGCGTTGGAATTTGTGCTTTCTCTGCATTTAGGATCTTTCAATTAAGACATACAATTTCATTTGGAGGCAGAGAGATGCAAATATTGATGCAAACAGATTTTACCATAACATTTTGCATACAGTGTTTGAGCATTGTATATTTACCATCTTTTCGTTTAATAAAGCATTTACCATCATTTCTTTTAAGAAGGAAAGAAGCTAAACGAGCTACTTCATTTAAACTGTAAAGAGTGTTGATGAGCCTCAGCAGAATTCCATTTTTAGCAGCTATACAGCAAAAATCATTTCTAGAGGTAGACCGCTGAAGCTTAAACACCTGCCACATGCCATCTATAGCCATGTGAACCATTTCCCTGCATGTGGTTTGGGAGAGGAAACTTTAGCAAAATAAGGCATCTCCTGGAAACTGAAATATTGATGCTCTGCTTGCGATTCTATGGTTATGTTTGTCAAAGAATCAGCCAAACAATTACCCTCTTTGAATGTATGTATGATTGTAACATTGATATTCTGCATAATTTCTCTCATCTCCTTCATTTTCTCTGTTATTTCTATTATCCCTTTGTATATCAATTGTGAGTTTCAATTTCAAATTCATTCACCAAAAACCCTTATTAGCGATTTAGAGAAATTTCCAGCCCTAAACCTGCTATTCAAGAAATCTTCGGCCCCGTGCACTAGCTATTCAAGAAATCTTCGACCCTTATGTAATTGCGATTCAAGATTGTCTTAGGTCTCAAGATTAATAGAGAAATTATGGTTCAACTCTTGATGATGTCGGAAGCTCAGTATGAAGTGTTGTTGGAACCTTGTTATGAAGCTCAAATTTCCTTTGATTTCAAAGTATGAAGTTTCTTGTTTCTTTTATATTTTCTAAAGAAAGTGAAAAACAAGTTATCTAACAATTTTGTGTAATACAACTAAGTTTAGTTTGATGTAAGAGGGAGGGAAAGATAGGGGAATAGAAGGTTTGGTTGAAGAATATTTAAGGGGAGATGAGATGAAAGTAGAATGCCAAAAAATACTCTTTTTGCCATCTTTCTGCCCTTTCTTTACACTTTTTTTCTGGTTGTTTTAATTTTTTTCATTTTGGCAGCAAATACCAAGCATATGTTTGATGAATAATTGGTGTGACTAGCTAATACTAGTTTAAAAGATTTAGTGGATGTTATATGATTTTGTCAATTTAATAATTTTAATTTCATGTGTTTCATTTGTTTTATAGGTAGTTTTATGGCTAGTAATATTGCATACCAACTAGACCCCGGTCCACTTGAATCATCTGTATTAACGGAACAAATTACCCATAGATCACGGGATATATGGGATGGAAGTGTTAATATGATTCTAAATACGAGGAGGTGTGATGGTAAATTTTGGGACCTCGTAAAGAAATATCCCATCCCTCCTTGAGTCTTAGAAGTGATTCAATTATCTGGATTGTACGGTGTTTATAGGTCTCATCGGCCTATGATTGATCGTAGTTTGATCACTTCCCTAGTCGAGAGATGGCGTCCTGAGACGCATACATTTCACTTTAGGACGGGTGAGGCAACTATCACCTTGCAAGATGTAGAGGTGTTGTATGGCTTACCTGTGAATGGTCATCCTGTACTTGGTAATAAGTTGATTAGGACTATAGGAGATTGGCAAAATATTTGTCAAAGATTATTAGGTTTTACTCCATGTCCTCAAGACTTCAACCATAATAGCCTTAAGGTCTTTGCACTTAATGCGCATATGCTAAGGCAACCACAGTTGACAGACATGGCAACACAAGATATGGTTAATCAAAAGGCTAGGTGTTACATGTTTTGGATGATTGCTGGTATGATAATGGTAGATACATCTGGTAGTTTTTTAAAGCTTATGTATCTTCCCATGCTCGAGGACGTCAATGCAATTGGGTCTTATAGTTGGGGTAGTGCGACCTTAGCGTGCTTGTATCATTTTCTCTGTAAGTCCTCACAAAGTAACCAAAACGAGATAGCTGGATTTCTAACACTACTTCAGGTATACTCAATAACTAAATAAATTATTTATTAATATTTCTTGTAGTTTAATTACCTAAATTATATATTATGTTTAGATTTGGGCATGGGAGAGAGTTACTGTCCTTAGACCACAGGTAATAGCACAAAGAGACATTAGAAATATTTTTCCAGCTGGTTTACCTAAGGGTCCACATGCTACTAGATGGTTTGCACGTTTTAGTTGGACCGACACTACTAAGCATGTGTTGAAAGTGTTTAGGGATGCACTTGATTCCATGACGGAGGATCAGGTACAATATAATATCAATTTTGTTTTAATTTTCATGTATATTGTGGTTTAAACTCATTTATATTTTTTCTTTTCATGTAGTTTATTTGGGAACCATATTCTGATGAGTTAATTGAGAGTCTTCCTGACTATTGTCGCATTGGACGAGATATATGGCGTGTTAGAGCTCCAATTTTTTGTTGGGATGTCGTCGAGGTTCACTTGCCTGACCGAGTTATGAGGCAATTTGGGTTGAAACAGATGATACCAACTCCATTTTTATTTGATTCGACACATTTTCACCATGATCGTCGGGGAAGACCAAATACAAATTGGGAGTTGGAGCATGCACAATGGTTGCCTTTTTGGAACCAACGACTTCAATATATTTGTGAAGCACCAATCAATCGTGAACCACTTCGATATGACGACCCCTACCTTATTTGGTTTAGACGCATTACTCGTCTTGTTATTGGTAATCCTACTCTGCGTCCTCAACAACAACAAGGTTATGTGCCAAATTCAACGGCATACGAAACAATGGTAAGTATTAGCTTTTGTTCTTTTGCTTGTTTGAACTGATTATAAGTTGTATATTTGTGTACTAAGAGACTTATTATGATCCAACGATAGCCTATTAAGCTTTATATGTCATTAGCATTTGTCTGCCAACTCCCAGAATAATCATTTTTATGCAACAGAAAGACTTAAAATCTAACTAAATATGTGTAAGTAGTTTGACAATTAAAATTTTAAGTCTTTGTCCAAAATTTAATGTAATGCACCAACCCATTGTAATGTTACTGATATGCTGAAAATAATTATCATATATATCCTGCTACTTAGGTTAGATATACATTACAGTAGCTATATTATAGTGCACTATACAATAGCTAATTAAAAGGAAACAATTCTTAACAGAGAGACTAGTTGTGTGCAGTACTACATTATATTTAATGAATTATGTATAATATGCAGGTGCGTTATATTCATTCGATGGTTGATAAAGCAAAATCACTCGGTGATCAACCATCAATGGAGGAATTTTACATGTTTCGTGCAATGGTGCGGAATGAAGGGAGAAAGATTGTTTGACATATGTGCACGAGGCTGATAGGATTAATGTACAAGCCGATTATAGAAGAGATGACATACAAGCTGACCATTTGCATCACCCTATTCGTAGGCAAGGAAAAGATGGTGTTGCTGGTAGGAGGGCACGTGCTGCTGAGAGAGGACGAGTTCCTGTTGAAATGGACGAAGCAGCCTTAGAAGATTATCAAGCAACTGGTGATATTGGTTCCACTTCAAGGAGTCACACTCAGGAATTCACTCCTGTGGCATCTGGTATGACATATCAACCAACAAATTCTGAGATTATCCCATACATGACGCCACAAATTTCAAGGGATCCAAGTCTTTCGTCACTTGAGAATGTCTTTGGTAATTATCGGCCTCAACATTTTGAGAATGCCCCAAATTTTACCTCATCGCCTGTGCCAATGTCCATGGAGATCCCTGATGCCATGACGAATTTAGAGGACTCCAACATCGAGATAGAAGGTAATGAGTTGGATGATTCCAACAATGAAGTGGATGGTAATGATCCCGAGAATGCAAGTGAAGGTGGTGAACCATCAGTGAAGAAGAAACGTACAATTTTTCCTAAGTTTTGTGGCACTGGTACAATTTTTTAATCTTTGGTGGACCATTATTTCTTAACATAACTGCTTCTTTTTTGGTTGATTAATTAAAAATTATTTTTACTTGCCAGGGAGTCATCAACTTAACCAACACGGCATAAAGAAAACAATAAAAGGTAACAAAGACACTATACCAACAAAAAGCAGAAGCAAAGAATAAATCACAAGGTGAAGACTTCCAAGTAAGCTTACTATTCTATGAGACTGCAAAAACAACCATATTTTTAGTTGATGTTTCTCTTAAAGCTTGGTTTTCTAGGAGTCTTTTAGCTTTTAACTAGTATCTTTTATTTTTCATTTACTTTATATGGTGGCATGAGATAAATTTAAATGGAGAAATATGGTTAGTGATGATTCATATGCCCACAAGTAATTGATATTGTTGATTGGAGCTACTATCTGCATTTGGTTGTGTCCTGCATCTGGTATGACTTATTATTTGGTTGCTAGTCCTTTTCTAAATCTCTGTTTTTATTTGGTTTTAGAGTCTCATGCAAGTGATTGGTAGAACTGGTGGATGTTGAAAGGATTTTTTTAGTCATCTGGTGATTTTCTTTTTGTTGGTCAGATCCACAGTTTCTAATTGGTACTCAGTTTCACATCAGTTTGGTGCTCAGTTTCTTATGCCTATTTTGGTCTGAACTTGAAAATCTGAAAAGTCAGGACTCAGGACTCAGGACTTAGGACTCAATAGATTGATCAAGATTTGAAATGATTACTGATAAAGTTTGAGCTTATTCTTATTTATGATTTGTCTTTGTTAAGATTTGATCTTGTTAGTGCTGTTTGATTTGATAAAATTGAATCATTAATATCTCTAGTTTTAATTCATTGATCTATTATAGATTACTTGAATGTGCTAGTTTCATTGTGATCCATATAAGGATCTACCCCATACAAAATTTCCTAATCAGTGGCTTTTGAGTGGTTATCAACATAACTTGACATTGTATATCTTCTTTTTGTAGGTGTCAAAAATGAAGAATGGGAAGAAGAAAGTAGTGAAGGCAACCTTACCTAGTTACTTAAGAAGTATTTTTGATTGTTGATAGATATGTTCTAAAATTCATTTTGCTATTGAACATTATGAAACTTATCATATAATTTTTGAATCATGTAAATGTCAACTAATGGTCATTTGGTTTGAACATTTTGTATTTACGGATGCATATGATTAACTTGATGGGTATTTTTAATTGTCATGTATGAAAGAAATTTGTTTTGTAATTTGTATAATTTGTAGTGTATTATAATTTCTGATACATATATATATATGACCTTCCAGGGCTCATACTGCAAAACCATTGTAAAATGTATTCCAAACCGTTGCAATAGTGTCATGTTGATTGTTCAATTATTGAAAAAAGCCGTTGCACTATTGAGTTTGGCTGTCGTAGTAAATGTCTACGGCGACGGTTATAGAGCGTTGCAATAATCTTATATATTCGTTGAAAAAATTATGACATTTAAAGTTATTGCTAATTAGACATCCTTGAGTTACATTACAGTAGATAATTTATCACATCTGGAAAACTGGAAATCTGGAAAATTTGGAAATCTGGAAAATTTGGAAATCTGAAAAATCTGGAAATCTGGAAATTAACACTAATAATTTTTCCTCTATTAGAAATCTGGAAATTAACCCTAGTTACATTACAGTAGATAACTGAAAGGAAATTAACACATTAGACATCGACCCACAACTATTTACTTAAATTTAATTACGATTAGGACATCGACGCCTATCATGTCCAGTCTGCCTACATAATCCACAAGCTCGCTCATACACTGTAGAACCACGATCCATTTCATTAGGTATTCTAGTTGTCCTTGGCCGATTAGGACGACGATAGAATTCATTACTTCTCATTGTAAAACTTGGAGATGGCCAATATGCCTCATGACCAATTGGTGAGAATGACCCAGAATATGATGCAACATAATTCTCTATTGTGAAATGCTCGCTAACAAAATTTCTAGCTAGCCCCCCATTCTATCAGTTACCTTCATGACATGTAAACATGGGAAGAGCAAATTAACCCATTTTCCACAATCACATTTTCTTTCATTCAGTGAAACACAATAAGGATTACCACCAGTTCCATCAACTTGTATAGATCTAACCTCGTATATCCCTGTGGGTATATTCCAATCAAAAACAAAGTGCCTTTTTGAACTTTCATAATTCTTCTCCCACTTTATTTTGAACCTCCCAGTCCATAATTCATTTTGTTCTGCAAGTTGGTGCGCTATTTGAGACCTACGGGTATACCGTTCAATAGTTTGCTCCAATGAAAGTCTAACCATAGCAGTGACAGGCAAACCTCGTGCTTTTTTCAACACTCCATTGAACGACTCTGAAAGATTTGTTGTCAACACTCCCCATCTTTTTCCACCATCATGACTAACAGTCCATTTGTCCAAGGGGATTTCCATGAGATATTCATATGCTTCTTCATTTTCTTCTCTAATTTGCCAAATCAAGGATTCAAATTTTCTTACTTGATGGGCTGAAGCAGCCCTCCACATCAGCCTACTAAGATCCTTGTTTGGAAATCGAGATTGAAAGTTGCTCTTAAGATGCCTTATACAATATCGATGGAAGACTCGAGGCTCCTGAAATCGGCGTAACTCCTGTAAACTAGTCAAAATTCCTTTCACTCAAATTTCTAAAAAACCACTTCATGCCTCTTTTGACTCTTTGTCTACAATAGCAAACGCTAAAGGAAGAATGTTATCATTTCCATCAATTCCAACAGCAATTAATAATTTGATCTCATACTTTCCATAAATATGAGTTCCATCTACTGAAATAACAGGGCGACATGTTTGGAATCCATCTATGCATGGCTTGAAAGCCCAAAATACAAATTTAAAGTTTTTACCTCTGATGAACTCATAGACTCTTCGTGTTTCCATTCCACAATTGTTCCATGGTTAAAGTGTTGAAAAGCTGCAAAAAATTTAGGTAGGTCACTAAATGATTTCTCAAAGTCACCATACACCAATTCAAATGCGCGTTGACGTCCAAGCCACGCTTTTCTGTATGTCACTTAATGACCAATTTTTTTGTGAACCTTTGAAATGACATCTACCACCAAGTACTTAGGATTTTTTCTAATTTGATTTAGAAACAGTGATGCAATCAAATTGGTATTTAGATTGGCGTGACCACTAGAAAGCCCTTCAGTCTCACATCTATGATTTTCAACATATTTTCCTATCTTCCAAAGGTTATCTCCAACTTTTCGACCTCGAAGAAACCACAAGCAACCCAATAAACTATAAAACTTACATCTCACAACCCATAGACTCTTGGTAGATGTTACCACCTTGAACTCTTTATTTTTGTGCAAACTCCAAATCGTTACCGCCCGTTTTCAATTTTTCTTTACTACTAAAAAACATACCTTTTTTCAAATCCTTTTTTGCTTCCTCAGACCAAGCTGAACAATATTCCATCTCATATTCACATGTAGACATGAAAATGTCTTCCTCATTTTCTAATGTCCTGAAATAGGGTATGTCATGATTTTGTATTTCAGACACGCCTTGTTTATGATTATGAAGATTTACATCATTTTGAAAAAAATCTCTAATATCATCGATATCTTCATCAGGTTCAATTTCATCACCATCTTTTGGAGATTCATCTTCCTCCGAACTTTCATCACTAATTTCAGCATTTACATCATTATATAGATCAACGTTGGTCTCATTATCTCTATAAAAAAATATTAGTTAAATTCTAGCAAAATTATAAATATAGAAGCTTGTTTTAAAAGCGATAATTTATACTCTAAAAGGTTATTTCTTCTATCAATAAGAGATAATTTATGTATACTAACAATAAAATTATCTTATTAAATTGTTACACCAAAATTCAGTAAAATATAGATTTGTTGTTTTACCTGGCCTCATAATCTCTGTGGCTATTATCAATACGCATTTGACTACTTGACCCTTCACCAAATGATCGATGACCATGCATCGACAATTGTTGGAATGGTGGTTGAACAATCGGTTCTACAAAATGAGGTTGATTGGCCAGGGTAAAGCCATAATTTTGAGCCAATAAATTCATGTGATAACCATGATGACCACTAACTTGAAATACAACATTTTGATCTGTTGATTTGGACTTTACATTCATCTCCAAGACATTTATATCAATCTTATCCACAAATTT
>NW_006239511.1:94699-115688 GCF_000226075.1 Solanum tuberosum | reverse complement strand
TTTAAAAAATCTCTTAATAATATGATACACTTGACTTATTACCTAATGAAGTTTTGTGAATATTATTTTAACAATGGGCAACATAAGTGAAAGTTTTGATGAAATTCTTATTTTAACAATGGGCAACACAAGTGAAAGTTTTGATGAATATTGTTGGAACATGCAAAACATTCCTTACAACAACATTTATTTTATAATTACATGTGGTCAATTTGAAAAATGGGGGAATATGACTTTAACAGAGTGTTGTAACTAATAGTCACATTTTTAAGGTAAAACGTTACTATGAGTAACGTTTTATAGCTAAATTTGCAGGATTCGATTCTAAATTTGCAGGAGTCGAAGGCGCGTGATTAATCGGATTCTTTAGAAACGTTACTACGAGTAACGTTTTAAATTTGCAGGATCATTTGATTTTGAATTTACAGGATTGGATGTGATTGGATTCTCAATAAACGTTATTGTGAGTGACGTTTTACACCTAAAACGTTACTCACAGTCACGTTTTAGGTGTAAAACGTTACTCATAGTAACGTTTTAAATTTGCAGGAATTGATTCTGAATTTACAGGATTGGATGTGATTGGATTCTCAATAAACGTTATTGTGAATAACGTTTTAGGTGTAAAACGTGACTATGAGTAACGTTTATTCATTTAACGTCGTCAGATCTGTCAGCTTTTGTCCGTTGAATTTTTAAATTAAAAATAACCTAAAACGTTACTATGAAATACGTTTATACTACTTTTGTAAAAAACTTAAAAAACATATTAGTTAGGTGAATTGGTTTTAAAAATAGCTTACTTTGGTCAAAATTTCTAGGATTCTAGTTAATCTTAGGTGTGTAGCTAGAATTTGAGATATAATTTTAGAGGGAATACTTATACATTATCTCATTGATTCATTGAATGCGCTCTTTTCAATTGCATTGAATGTTAACTTGGTTACATGAAATTTGCTTTGTTAATTTGTTTAGATGAAAATTGTTTGACATAACATATATATGAAAGTTAAATAGCAGTTATATTTAAAATCTAAAAAAAAATTATGAATGATAAAAATTGCAAGTAAAATATGATTCTGATTAAGATTTTTCATTACATATAAGTATTCAGGGGTCATTTGATAGGTGGTTAGGAGCTAAGTTATTCATCCATTAAATTCTGCATAAGTAATATACTATGTTTAGTAGCATTATTTTGCTAGGTATAAAATTCAACACATCTTATACATTGTTTGATTTGTAAATTAAAATCTGGTATAAATATACGTGTATAAGTTATTAGAGAATTAGTGTCGGCTCTACAAGGTTTAAGAAAAAAGGCAAGGGTCTTAGTCCCCAAATTTGAGGGGGCCCATTTTTTTAGCAATAGTATAAGGTATACGGAAAAATTACCTAACTTCACACCATCTATTATCATATTTTCTTACTTTCTCTACCATTTCAAAAACTATCAAAAATTCCCTCTTTTGCTCCCATCATCCCCTTTTCCGGATACATTAATTTGAAATATCATACCCATGATTTTCTTTCCTTCTTTCAAGCCACAAATCCCTCTACAGTTATCTACGTTAATCCATTTTTGAATTTCAAATCTTCTCTTTCCAATTAATGATTTCAAGTTATTCAAGAGGTAGATTTTTTTTCATCACTTCAATTTTCAATTTTATTTAATTTTTTTTTAGTTTTTCATCTTAAAAAATTATTGAATTTGTACTCCCAATCTCTTTACTGGAAGAGGGGTGGAAAACGTTGCTAATGCAGAGAGTTCATCTTGGAGTGCATTTGGAATTGTTCCAGGAATTTCTAATGGAGGTATTGATACACTTCATTCCATTGGTTCGATATTTCAGTATTGGCTTACCCAATTAGTTCGAGAAGGATACATCTTCGTTGCTTTCCGTTGATTAGATTGTTGACTTTTTTTTATTTTTTGGTTGTTCATCGTTTCTGATACATATAGGTTCAGATTTTTAATGTATCTAGTTGATTTTGTTTCTTAAACTAATGTATATTGCCTTCGTTTCAACATTATGATACATTACAATTCTATTATGATACATTACAATTTATCGACAAGTTTGATTCAAAAATTGAATTATTATTTTTTGGAAGAATTTTGGGATCTAAAAACACATTACATATACATCAAACTAGTAATGTATCACGACTTATATATCAATATATAAATTAAAAAATTAAAAAACAAAGGGTATACATAGCAAATCCAAACAACTTGAATCACAATTGAAAGGATCTTCCATGAACTCGAAGATTTAAAAGGAAATCGTTTGTCCAACAACACCCAATACTCCGTAATCCTATCTCAAAGTTAGACCATTTTTCCTTCCTCCAGTAACTATAATATCTCTATCCATTCTTCTACTTCTCGTAGACAGAATAAAAACTAAAATATATTATCCCAAATTATTCAGCATTGAGGCATATCAATTATAATCAAAGACAATTTTTTCCAAGCTCAATATGCACACACATATACCCGAAATAGGCACTTGACCTTCAGATTGTTCGAAAAAATTCTGATTAGCCCAACTTGAATCAAAAAAAAAAAACAGAGGGTATAAATAGCAAATTCAAACAACTTGAATCAAAATTGAAAGGATCTTCAATAAACTTGAAGATTCAAAAGGAAATCATTTGTTCAACAATAATTATGTCACTTTTATATCCTTCATAACTCACCTCTCTAACCCAAAATTCGACAAAAGTTTTTGAATCAAATCTGAAAGGTAACCCAAAATTTCGACAAAAGTTTTTGAATCAAATCTGAAAGGTTTCTTCGCGCTGAACAGGAGGAGCAATTTGAAATTTTGAATTTCTTCGTTTTGGATTTGCCTTTGTAAGATTGAGAGTAAGAAGAAACGTAAGCGTAATTTATGAAATTTAATTAGATTTTCAGATTTTATTTCTCTTTTAGTGCAACAGAAGGATTCTTCTTATATTAGAACTAATGTATCCGTATGGTGAATTAATGTATCCAGATGGTGACTTATGTATCCAAAAGATACAATTTTAAGGGATTATTATAATTAGAAAAAGAGTAGCGATAGGGTGTACTTTACTCTTTACACTATAAAATTTATGTAAGTTATACTTAAATAATACTTCCCAATTCTCAATTTTTTCTTACCGGAGGCCCAAGATAGGTAGGTAGTCGCCACACTTTCTCTTTTCTTCTTTTTCAAAGAAGAAACTTTACCTCAAAGTCAATTTTGAAAATTTATTAAATTTGTAACTCAACCTTTGAGTGGTAACAATCTCTCTTTTTTTCACTGCTTGGATTTTACATATCAATGAGAAAACTATAGCAAAGAAATTAAGTAAATAAAAGAACATTAAATTCGTATCAAATAGTTCTTTTCTTATGCAAAGTTCACACTTTAGGAATGAAACTATAAGTCCGGAGAACTATTGAGAGTAGTCAGCCCAAAAGATTGCAATAAGGAAAACACTTTCCTTCATTCTTAGGTTCTTTACAATGGCTGCAAATCGAGCTTTTTAACGTCGATATTCAAGTTTTAATAAATGTAAATATGAGATGAACAGTTTTATATATATTCCTATAAAACAGAAAACAGTATGGATATTACATGAACCTTTGTGAAGAATATGAAGAGAGATGGCTTAGGTGCTGGAGTGAGCAGGCAAAGGATTCAAGTCCATTTCAACTTGGTTAATGGTCCACTGCATGCTCTCCAATTTCTGCTTGGATATGAGTCAAAGTTAGCTTTTGTCTCCAAAAAAACTAAAGTAGTAAACTACAATAATTTAACAAAACTCCCATGAACTTTACTTTACCTTCACAATGTCATGGTACTGCCTAGCAATTTCGTCAAAATGAGGATCAACGCCTTGATACTCACGAAGGCGGGAAGCCTAACATATTTCATAGTTAGGATCAAAAGCCATGCCCAACAACGTCAGACTAATTAATAAACTAGTTTGAAGGCAAAGGTATCAACACCAAACCAGACAAATAGAGACCTATACTGATGGCATTTCTCAAGTATTTAGCTACTTTTATCAAACGGAATAGTGAGGACAAGCAAAAATATGCATGAAAGAGATCCTATTTTAGTGAAGTCCAATTTAATTGTCTTCAATTTCCCAAGAGAAGAGATTACCCACCAATAATTTACATGGAAAATGGTAACTGCCAATGAGCAATCTGAATTGAGGAATTTTTGTGAAGATCAATACATGATATCAGGCAATCTTCCAACTGAATCTAACAGATTTATTTTTTAACAACCAACAAATCTCGTGCTAGTGCCTAGTTGGCACATGGTTCAAAGCTCAATGGATAATGGGCCCATCCCTCTACCCTTCTCCACTTAAATACCAGATACTTATCTAGCAAGGTTCAAACTTGTGACATGTGCCTAATCCACTTGTCCTCTTACCATTAAACGGCTAAATAGTGTTATATAATCTTTGACTGATCAAGATTCCTTGATTCTCCCAAATGAGGTGTCAGAGTCCAAGGAACAAGTGTAAGCAAATCATGGAAATGTAGTAAATATGAAGATAATCCATCAAATCAAAAACAAAAAATAGATGGACTAGTATAAGAAAGTGTACCGCTTTCTCATATGCAAGTGATGCTTCTTCTGTTGCTTCAATCAAATACTTCCTGTGATGATGATAAACTGAGTATACGTTCTTCGACATCGGAAACACAATAAGGATTTCTTAAGTCATGTTTCTTTACCTTATTTTGTGGAGGGCGGGAATAGTTTCCGGGGTATAAGTATCAAGTAGGAGAACATGTTCCAGAACTCTGGTAAAGAAAAGGATGTGTCAGGAGCTGTTAAACTTGATTACCGTGACATTAGTATTTCAAAGGCACTAGTATAGAAGCAAAATATTAGACATTGTGTTCTTTATTTAACAGAATAACAGGATGTAAAAGTGCTATTACAGTTGATTATAAAACTGGAGATGCTAATTAATTTCTAGGGTTTTCACATTAAAAAGAGACTACTCTCATTGAACTTAACATTACTAAGTGAAATTTTTCAAGAAATTTCAACCTAATTTTGTGAAGTGCTTTTTGAGGCATAAGTCTGAAATAGGAGAGTACGTTCCAGAAATTTGGCGAACAATAGAAAATCATGGAAGCTGTTACACTTGATGACCATAACCATAGTATTTTTATTTTTTTTGAGAATAAGACCATAATATTAGTATTTCCAAGACATAAGTCTCAAAGCAAGAGATCCTGTTCTTTAGTGAGAGAATAACAGAATATAAGATCTATTGAAGTTGATGGTGACCCTATTATGCTGAACAAATTTCTATGGCTTGCACATGAAAGAGAGAGAATATACTCTCATTAAAAGCAATACACTACTATGTCAGATTTCTCTAGAAATCATATCCTTCTGTACGAAAAGAAGAAAACCAATAGAACACACTAGTTCAAAAAGATCATGACATATAAATAGTAACTATACTTCCTTGGACCCCTACATGAGAAAATTCAAACCCTCCAAGGGATGATAAACAAGGTTAAAATAACACAAACTGCAACCAGGACTTCAGCCACTGAAGTGCAAGATCACTACCTTCTTAGTAGGAATTAGGCAATTGACAAGGTCATCATAATAAGGCGAGGAAGCAGTAGTTTAACTGAGCTTTGCAACCCAATCCCAACCCCACAATAATCTAAGAAAAGGGAACCCTTCTGAAAAATCAATAGCCATACAATGTTCACACAAATGAATAGAAGAAGTTATTCGACTTTCCAAATCCTCTCTGAGCCCAAAAAATAAAAAAAACACAAGGCACCAGTTAGTACAACAAACCAGAACAAGAATCATGAATGTCATACCTTAATTTTGCCCTCATGGTCTCACATCTTTTGCACAGCCACGTCTTTTGTAGTTCATCCTATTAATGGATCCACAAATTATAGAAAGAATAAACATCTATCCGAAAGAGCAAAAGACCATCAGCAGTGTCAACTGTATCCAAAACTAGTGAAGTGTCTACCATTGTTAATTAGAGAAATCAGAGGAATGAGAATGCCTTAATTTGAACAAAAGCAACAATAGCAGAATGGTAAACTTACATATTTATGTTGATGGTCCAACTTTATATCTTTGACAAGCTTAATAAGAACACCAAGGATCTGCTCCAAGACCTTAGATAGGCAACATATAAAGTCAAATATTTTCTCAAGTAACATGAATCTTAACCAAATCTGTGGAAGTACCTTAGAATGGAAAGGCCGAAAAGAAGAAATAGGTAGACAAAAATAATGCAGAACAGAGTTCTTACATTATAGTATTCGGCAAATTTTCTGTTAGATGAATATAGGTCATCACGCCATGCTTCTTCTTCTCTCTCAATCTCCTCAGTGATCAACTTCACCCTGTTACATCATGGATTAGAAGCTCCGCTGCCTAGATGTAAAAAGCTATCAAGAATATTATTATTGTCCCCATTTTAATTTGTTTGCCGTACTTTCCTTTTTAGTCTGTCTCAAAAAGAATGTTTCTCTCTATATTTAGCAACTCTTTATACCCAACATCCTACATGACATATCTAAGACCACAAGATTCAAAAGGCATTTTGGTTTATTACACATCTTTGATTTAAAACCACAAGATTCAAAACTCTTCTTTATTTTCTTTAACTTCGTACCGAGTGAAACTAAGACAAACAAATTGAAATGGAGGGAGTATATGATTAATCTCACTTTATCATTTTATGTTAAATGGTGTTCAGGCCACAACTTGCAGATACACCAACTAGGCGACTACTCCACTAGCATTGCTTATTTGTTACCTACTATGCAGGTACAGGTTAACACTTCCCACCAAAACATAAATTGATGGGAAGGAGTTCACCTATACCCACCTCTGCTAGATTCAACCTTGGTTCCTATGGTTGTTACTCCAACTCTTCAACTGCTAGATCACCTCCTGGGGGTGGGGGGCTGTAATACATGGTTATTGAATATTGAACAACATGACAAGTCAATCCATTCTTCAGAATATAAATTTTCTTTTTTGCCAAATGATTTATTCTTAACGTAAATCCAATGTAGAGTCTATTCTTTCATGGAACTAGGAGGAATATTCTTTTGAAATTAACAAGCTAAAAAAACATGCACAGCCTGTTTTATAAATGATTCACATAAATCATACAATTTAGAAACATAAGTTCAGAGAGAGTGAGACCTCTCTGGAAGTCTGGCAGCTGAATTTTGACTGGCAGCAGATATATCTGTAGAATCAAGGTAAGGTTATATACTTATATTCTTACATAAATCTTGATATGAGAACAACAACTTCTAAAAGTTCTGTTATTTAAATAGTAAGAGAACTACTCAACCAGCCTCTGAAGAATACACTGACATGAGTAAATCTAGAAAAAAAATTATAACCAAGAAATCCCTGAGGAGCAATGGGGCACAGTTTTGTATAAATGGATAACAAGTAAATCTAGAACTTATGCACCTCAGCAGTAAATTTTTCCTATTTGCACCACAATTTGAAACATTACAATGCAATTGACTACATATTATATCCATTCAAACAATAATATGTATATAGGGGCT
This sequence comes from Solanum tuberosum, assembly GCF_000226075.1. Classification (NCBI taxonomy): domain Eukaryota; kingdom Viridiplantae; phylum Streptophyta; class Magnoliopsida; order Solanales; family Solanaceae; genus Solanum; species Solanum tuberosum. Next base: position 108,100 of record NW_006239511.1, on the reverse strand, counting down.
CATTATAAAACTGACATAGATGTCCAGATCTTATTTATAAATGCTGGTTTTGTTTAAGAGGAAAACAAGCAGAAATTCGGCAACCAACGAACATATTGAAAGGCCAAGGACCAAGGGAAGATAAAGAAAGAGAAATTAGCAACTTAAACTTACCAATGTCATCAATAGCAACTGCATCAGCTAACTTATCACATTTAGCATCTAACCGGCCACCAATCTCCCGTGAAAGCAATCTCTGGTATTCTGCCACGTCCTACAATAGCAGACATATAAGCATCTATGGACTTGTAGAACTAACACTTAATAACCAGATGAATAGTGATTCCACATTTGTAGGTAACAAGCAATCGACGCATCAATAAATGTATACAAATAAAACAGCCATGAAGACAACTACAACACTTTCGTTGAAGATTAATAGGAAAACAGAAAAGATTTCCCCACAAGACCATGAGGTTATCTACGTCAATCAATTAGGTATTATACCACTGATGACATCTGATGTAGTTGAGTTTGCCATAAATATGCAGGTGTTATTCCAAGGAACCGATTGGAAACACCACCAACATCTGGTTCTGTTGCATCAGTTGTACTAGTAGTAGAAGCACTGCTCGCTGCAGGAACAGCTCCAATTGCAGATGTGTTGGTTTGATAAGCTGAGTTTGAGCTCGAGCTTAATGTAATGCTGGTGCTTGTGCTATCAAAAGAACTTCTTGACATTATACTCCATTTTTCAATTTCCTCCTCGTGAATCTCACCGTCTTTGGAGATAAGAGGAAGCCTCAATCTCTGTGCTGCTTCTGCAACAACCATCCTATGCTCAAGAGCCTCATAAACCTGAAGTCATTCCAGAATCAAAATCACCCAGAGAACTTCAACTATTTGAACATTGAACCCAAAAAAAAAAAAGAAACTTGTCCCGAAAACATGTACAATGCATAACACCTTAAACTTATCACTCATTCTCATCTATTGTTTATCAGTACACACTCTATACGGGTGTGCATAAGCATTCACTACACGGTACGTGCAATCTTTTAGTAAGGTATCGGGCACGAAATACCTATACCCAAGTCAGGCCTGTAATGTCAGTGAACTAAAAGAGAATCCTTTTACCCAAACAGCATCCATAAAATCGAATAAACTGGGGAAAAAAATGGAACCTGAGGAGGATTTTTCAAGCCCAATTGAGAGTATAAACCCTGGACATCTCTCATACCACCAAGATTAGCCACAGAAATGGCCTGCTGGTAATCCTCTACCATCGCAGTTGCTTCAATGTATATTGCCTATAATGTTCATCCAAACAAAGGATAAATGCAACAATTAGACTTGAAAAATCAGGAAAAAAAAAAGAAAATGTTAACCCAAAAATAGAAACCCTACTAAGGATTCCAAGTATCGTTGTCTCTCCTTTGACATATCTTCTCTCGCCTGCATTGCCAAAAAAAAAAAAACATTTTCCAGTGTATGCTTACATTTACAATCAAACGGTAAGCATTATAGAGAGAGAGAGTACAAGTTGGAGATCGTAGTGAGCGGATTTGGAGATGAGAGATCCATCATGGGCTAAACAATGGCGGTCTAACTGATCGATCAGCTGTGTGACGTCCGCCGGCAAGTTTTGCGAACCCAATCCTCTACCCATTCCGATGACTTCTCCGGCAATTCAATTCAAATTCAAATTCACTTCACTTTTGTCTTCACACTAAGTTTTTTTGGACTAAAATTGGATTTTGATTCTTCAAATAGTATTTGAGTATTTTTAATTTTTTTTACTTTGTTAAAGTAAAGTATTTTAATAAAATTTCTAACATAACAAAATTAAAAATTAATGGTAGGGATAATTTTTCTAATGGTACAATTTTGATTGATGTACGTATATTTATTTCTTTCTTGTCTTCTTCATTTTTTAGGATTAATAATGTATTACTAATAGATATTTATAAAGAAGACAATATTTTCAAATGTAATAGTCTGCTTCAATTATACTTTAAAAAGTTATTTAAAGTGTGAATTTAGTAAAAAATTTAATTTTTGATAGTACGAAAAGAGAATTGATACAAAAATTAAATGGAGTCAAAATGTAGTCGCCATCAGCAACTAACTCAACTGTCTCTCAAACTGTGCAAATAATTACTTATTATATGATTCACTAACTCCGTATAAAATGTGAAGATCTATAATTCATTAGGTAATTTGTCTAAATCAACACAAATCTTAAAAAAGCAGCATGTTACAAGTAAATGCAGCGTTTGGACTTAAAATGCAACAAGAATTGGCCTCAAAGAACCCCATTCTCTTGCCTCAAATATAGTAATTTTTCACAAAAGAAATTCGAGGTAAGAAATTCAATAAATCAACTTTGAAATGCAGCTACCAAATATCATAAATATAACTTATAAACATTTATCAAAAGGAGAATGAGTTTGTTCGTTGGATTTTATATTTTACAAGTTACATAGATGTCATATGGAATTAACTTCATTATTTTAGGGTAAATAATATAAATTCTACTGGTTTAGAAGCAAATTACTTCCCTTCGCACACAGAATTTTACATGTAACAATTTTCTTATTATTAAAAAAAAAAAATATAATACACACACTATCCTATAAATTGCCATGATTTCAACATGACAAAAAGTTAAAAATTAAGTCATACGTGCATAAGTGTGTATATATACACATTTAATCCGATGTATACTTATAAATGATAGTTTAATACTTTTAGAATTATTTATGGATAGTTTAGATATAAACTAATATATTTTTTGAAACTAAACTCATTTAATTACAAATTATAGTAGGGTGGTGTTTTTCACCTTTCTTCCTCCCTTGCAAAATTAGCCATCAATGGCTTCTTCACTCTCTTTCACTTCTCATCTCGTCAACTTTCCCATTTCCGATCCTAAACTAGCCAACAGAAACCCCACTTTCCAATCCCTGAAACTCCCCCTTCCTTCAATTCACTGCGGTATTCGTGAACTACGACAAAGAATCGACACAATCAAGAACATCCAAAAAGTTACAGAAGCAATGAAACTAGTTGCAGCCGCCAAGATTCGTCGAGCCCAAGAAGCAGTCATCAGTACTCGACCCTTTGCTGAAACTCTTGCTGATATGTTGTACAACATCACCCAACAGCTTCAGTTTGAAGATGTAGATATACCCTTAACAGAAATAAGACCAGTAAAGAAAGTTGCCCTTGTTGTTATTGCAGGTGAAAGAGGTCTTTGTGGAGGTTTTAACAATGGGATTTTCAAGAAAGCAGAGGCCCGGATGGCGGAATTGACAAATCTTGGAATTGGGTATACTTTGGTAAGTGTTGGCAAGAAGAGTAATGCTTATTTTCGTCGTAAGAAAGGGGAATTTGTTGATAGATTTGTTGAAGGTGAGAGTTTTCCGACTGCTAAAGAGGCTCAGGTTATAGCTGATGATGTTTTTTCTTTGTTTATTAGTGAAGAGGTTGATAAAGTAGAGCTTTTGTATGCTAAATTTGTTTCGTTGATTAAATCTGATCCGGTGATTCATTCTTTGCTCCCATTAACATCGAAAGGAGAGGTTTTCGATGTGAATGGGAGAAGTGTTGATGTAGATGAAGATGAGTTTTTTAGGTTGACTACTAAGGGAGGGAAATTGACTGTGGTGAGGGATCATTTGAGGGTGAAAAGGGGGGAATTTTTGCCAAATTTAGAGTTTGAGCAAGATCCTGCCCAGATTCTTGATGCATTGATGCCTCTATATTTGAATAGTCAGATTTTGAGGGCACTTCAAGAGTCATTTGCAAGTGAGCTTGCAGCTAGGATGAATGCAATGAGTAGTGCAACGGATAATGCCGTTGAGTTGAGGAGGGACCTTTCTATTGCTTATAATCGGGAAAGGCAGGCGAAGATCACAGGTGAGATATTGGAAATTGTTGCTGGAGCAGATGCACTTACATAGCTGCGTCGATTCTGGTATTTGGATTCTCATTGTTTCGTAATTTGGATATCCTTTAATGTGTTCCATTGACTCCTTTTGAAAATTGTTGGAGGTTTATAATCAGAGAAGTTTCAACTTCAGGATTCTGTTGAATCACAAAATGAGATGAATTTCTTTTGTGATGCATCATGAAGCATCTTGTCTCCCTTTAACCGCCCTGAATGACTCGTTTCTCAATTGAGTGGTGTAGGTGTAGGCATGAATGTCAGAGAAGTTAGTGTAGGAGTTGCACAAGAGCAGTATACTTTACTGGCTGTAGACATAGATACTGAAATTTCTTTATGCAAGGACTTGATGATCAAGAGTTGTTGAGGAGATAGTTTCCGAAGAGTTTTTTTTCTAGTACCAGAGTTTAGCACATGATCTTGTGGATTCAGATATTCAGGATCAATAAAATTCCGCTTATATTGTTATCAGTGGAACGGTATCTCATTCCTTTTGAGTCTCGAGCACTTTAAGTTGATAATCTTACTTTCCATGATGTAACAGACCATGTTTCACACTGTTGTCTTATTCGTTATATTGAATCTGAGTCTCCTTTCGATTAAATCCCTTCCAGTCTGTCTTAAAGAAACCGCTCAGAAGGCCTACCTGTTTTTTTTCCAATCTGTCACTTTCTCGTCCCTCTCTCATGAAAATGGTCTCTCCTCTCCTCTCGCTGTCAGGTTTGGTTCTTGTTCCAGGTTGGGTCTCACTGTTGTATTATTGATTGTCCCATGGTTAGAATACGCTAGTAATATACGTACGTATTTGTTACCCTTCGGGGTGGCCCAGTGGTTTGGGCTTGGGACTTCCATGTTGGAGGTCTCAAGTTCGAAACCCCTTGCCAGCGAAAGCAAGGGGTTTGCCTTCTGGGTCGAGCTCGTCGCACCGGGCTTGCCTAGTGCGGGTTACCTCTCCTATGTGGTTTGCGAGCTATTGCATAGGAGCGGGGGTTTTACCCTGTGCGCACCCAAAGGGTAGCGGCTGCGGGTTTCCCTTGTCATCAAAAAAAATATACGTACGTATTTGTTAGTGAAAGTGAACTGAAGAACTATCCTTTCTTGCTCCTCCTTTGTAGTCCTTACTTGGACATCAGTTTTTTGAGGGCACTGCTAATGATGTCGATGCTAACATGGCTATGGCCATTGAGTTGATTTCTCATTTCCTCCGCGAGCAACAAACTATTTTATCTTTCCAAGTCATCTACAATTTAGTTGCAGTTATGTTCATGAGCTTTGTAAGTGTGTATATGAAATGAAAGGTAACAGAGAAGTATTAAGAGTCTACAAGAGAAGCATGGTGAACTAGCACTAGACAGACATGAAAAAATTAATTTGTTGCCTAGTGTTCAAGTTCTGAAGAAACATGATTCAGCTTATATTGAATCAGTCTCTTTTTGCTTATATTATTTCTTCGGAAAAAGTCTCTCTACCTCTGACGTAGGAGTAATGTTTGCATATATTCTATGCTCCTCAAACTTCACTTTGTGAGAATATATGTGCTGGATATGTTTTTGTTGTCATCTTTTCACTAGTTTCACAGTACGCGCTTTGACAGAAAATATATTACTCCTAAGCAAGGGTGGTCATACATAGGTCAGATTAATTCCGATTTTTGTTTATCAAATTATTTTTATTAGATTAATTACGCTAAGCATCTCTATAGTATGATTAAATTCCAAATACACTATCTATATAATAAAAATAAATACTTTTAAAAAAATGCTTACACCTCATATACTATGAAAATTCTGTATTCACCGCTTCTAGGAGGTATACTCACAAGATAATTAAAGAATTGGGATTTTTAAATTTTCAAAATGATTATAGAAAAATAAATAATAGTTGGGTCACGATTTAATTGTAAGAAATAAAAGAGGAAATAGGTGAAAATATCTCCCTTTACAAATTGGTTTTAAATAAGGGAAAAGGGTTTGAAAAATGCTTTAACTTTGGTCGAAATTGTTGTTACGATATCAAACTTTATGGAGGACCTTTTACCCCTGCACTATTTAATAGTATATTTTAACGGTATATATGTGTCCACGTGGACACATTATTATTTATAATGATGCAATATTTATGATGTCCACGTGAGCACATATATATCTTTAAAATACACTATTAAATAGTACACATGGTAAAAGGTTCTTTTCAAAGTTTGGTATTGTAACAACCATTTCGGTTAAAGTTCGGATATATTTCAGATAGTTTTCCCTTTAAATAAAGATCTCTAGTGAAAAATATAAGAAAGTAAAAATAAATTTTATCAAGAGCTACAAAATAATTTACCCCTACTCTACTTCAACAAGTATTATTGTTATAAATAAATTATTATAACTGAAAAAAAAATATTTTCCTTTTCCAGCCTAAAACAACTAACATCTACACTTTCCTTTAAGGAGTTAGGTACATTTGCCCAACCTAACACATCTCTTTCCCACTACAAAAGAAACCAATCATATTACTATCATATCTCTTATAAAAATAATATAAAAGATCTTAGTCATGTCATAATTCACATTAAAAAAATTTATATTAATATATTTATATATGTAGGAATAAAAATTTATGAATTATCATTTCTCATATCTTAATTTAGTAGATACATTCAACATCATAAATAAATTTTACATTTTGCACCCACTAATTTTTCTGATTTTTTTCCCTATCAAATGTCCAGTAGCTCATATTGAGCGCAAGAAAATTTGAAATTCATAAAAAATAAATTATAACGGAAATAAAATATTCCTTAACAAAGACAATTTTGTATTTAGTAACTTCAAATTCAAAATTTCTTATTAAGAATTAAAAAAAAACACTTATTTGAGGTGGTTATTTTGAGCTTAATTTAATCTCAAAATTTAATTTAAAATATAATTATTGTTTAAGTCATGTTAAAAAAAGCACATATCTCTTGAAGGATCAATATGAAACTCTTTACATTCTCTCATTTTTCAAGATTGAACATCTAATATGTGGACAATATAATATTAGAATTTAACATTAGAAATAAAAATTGAAATGAACATTTATTCAATATCACATAAGAAATAGATTTTTAGTTTAATTCAATCTGAAAAACTAGTTCAAGAAATGGGGAAAACCACTTTTAAGGATCATCGCGAAACTCTTCTCTACACACCCTCTACCTTCGACTTTTAGATTGAGCAAAAAGGTGAAAGCTCCTGGAGCCTGAAGTAAAATAAATAAATTAATAAAATAAAATAAAATGAAAAAAAAGAAGAAAAAAGTGGGTATATAGTGGTTATATTATATGTGGAGGGTCTTGTATAGTTGTATTCTATTCCATAAAATTCCACAAACTGCCAATACCTTCTTTTCTTCTGCTATTTCTCAGTTCACAAAACACAAGAAAGAGACACACACTTCAAAAATCCATAAAAAAACTTTCATAGTCAGAGATTTCTATAGTCTCTGCTGACATTTATTTTGTTTTGAGAGAGAAAGAAAATCTTTTGAAATAATGACTTGACTTGAGAGTCTAACTGAATTTTGCTAATTAAATTAGTTAAGTAATGAAGAATAATACAATGAGTTGGAAAAGCAAAAGAGGTTTAAAAAGTGTTACTTCTCCAAATTTGACAATTTTGCTCTGTATTGGTTGCTTCTGTGCTGGAATGTTCTTCACTCACAGGTTCTTTATTTCTTTTCATTTTTGTGTTTTAGAAAATTTATGTTTTTTATTGGATTATGAAGTTTTTATATTATTATTACTATTGAAGTATTTGTATTCCTATTTTGAATCTTCTTGTATGGTTAGTAATGGATCTGTAGAATTTGGCTATAAAATTTGTAGTTCCCTTCTTGAACATGAATACGAAAAAGGGAATTCATTGATCAAGAAGTCCAATTAGAGAATGTGTTCTTTAAGGCATAATACATAAACAAATATTCATCTTTGCCTTAGCTGATAAGTAAGTACTCCAACTTTGAGAGTGCACATCTAGACAACTCGATCAATTTTGTCTCAACTGACAACTATATCTAGTGGACACTTGACGCTGACGTGACACATAAATTTTGGAGGTATCTAGATGATCATTTTGTAATTAGGGTGTTCAATTTACATAGTGAGTTGAGGTGTCTAGATGTGCATACTCAAAGTATGAGACTTGGAGTGATTACTTGCTAACTGAGACCAAAGTTTGAGTGTTTGTTTGTGTATTATGCCGTTCTTTATGACATCCATCGTCAATTCCTGCACCGCTCAATGAAGCTGATTGTGTGGTAGTGAGACTGATTAGAACCTGAAGTTGCTAATATCTGCTTACATCACATTGCTTGCAAAACTTTTGTTTTTCGTTGTTGGTCTTGTTGCCAGTGCATTAGAGTTAAGCTTGTTTCTTAATGGAAATTTCTCTTTGGAGGTTTGATTTGTTGGAGGTGAATGCTTTACAAGTGTAAGAAAGTTTACTGATATCGGTGTTCAAATGCACCACAGATGTCACTGTCGGTAGCGTAGATTTCTGGTTATCCGAAAAGATTTGAGGACTTGAAGGGTCAGGTTTGTTAGAGTGACTTGTAATACAATCCGAATTCTCAGAGAAAGCAACATCCATCCGCATTCATTTTAACAAAAAAGACTGCAAGGGGAAACCATTTAACAAAATATTTATAAAGTTAATTTGCGTGTACACAGTGCTGTCTGTAGTACCGTTGACTCTATCTATTCATGAAATGTTCTTTAGAACAGTTCTTTCTAGTAGCTTCCTCCTTTGCAACTTTCTCCGATTTATTCAATATGCTGTGAGTATGTCTGTCTTCACTGTTAACTGTGTTATTATTGGTGTAGAGTGTGGACAGTACCTGAAGCTAAAGGCATATCAAGGACAACACATATTGATGATCAAAAGGTAAGGTTAGTCTGTGAAGATGGAGACATTATGCCTTTTAAGTATTATATGCAAGAAAAGTGGACAGCAGTGTAATCTAGGTACTCTGGTATTCAAGTTTGTCGGGCGTTAATGGCTTTGTTCTTGTTGTTGTTAGCAGAAAGATGTAAGAAGTGAATCCAAGTATATTCCTGGGGATGCTTCAAGGACAAATCATGCTGTACAGTATGTCACTTATGCTTGTTATTCATAGATTTTGTGAGAATCATGCTTTGACATAAGTATTTAAAAAGTAAGAGCTGCGTATCACTTTTTTCTTTAACAAAAATGCAGAACCTTGGATACAACAATCTCAAATCTGGAGATGGAGTTAGCTGCAGCAAGGGCCTTGCAGGATTCTATAACGAGTAGCGCTCCAATAACTGAAGATCTGAATATCTCTGAATTAACCAAGAAGAGAAAATATCTCATGGTCATAGGAATAAACACTGCCTTTAGTAGCCGAAAGAGAAGAGACTCAGTTCGTGCTACCTGGATGCCTCAAGGTTCTTGAAACTTCATTAACGGTGTGTTCTGACTTATTTGTGTGCATCTATTACAACTGAACATTTCCTTGCGGTAAAGCAGGTGATAAGCTAAAGAAGCTTGAGGAGGAAAAGGGCATTGTGATGCGGTTTGTAATAGGACACAGGTATGTGATCATTGGACTAAGCCTGATGTCCATCAGGTGCTTTTACCAAACCTCGTGTTGTAGCTGGTAATGATTTGCCGGTATTGGGAAATAATCGTCATTTTCCATTCTTCTATTTGTCTCAATGTCAGGGAGAGGTTACGATGAACATATTTTTTTGAATTTACCACAGAAGTTCCTTCAAGAACGTTTCTCCATAAAAAAAAAAAAAAAGAGAGAGAAAGAAAGAAAATGAATGCGTTGATGATTAAACGATGAAGTTCATAATTTCTTGAATAGTTCAGAACTCCATAATTATCAAAGATGTTAACTATATTTGTATGTTTCTCCTACCTATTGTCATTTATATTATTACTCATTTAATTATCCTTTCACCAGTGCAACATCAGGTGGCATTCTTGATAGAGCCATTGAAGCAGAAGAGAAACAACATGGAGATTTCTTGAGGCTGGTAATGTCAATTGCTTGATCATCAGTGTTTATTTGTGCTTAGGTTATCGCCTTATTTTGTTGTTGTTACTGTTCTTTCTTTTGTATGGTACTGTTTTCCATTTCACCTTTTTTTGTTGTTTTACTGCTTTCGTTTCTGTTTTCCCTTATACAAACTGTTTTGAAATGTTATTTTTTTTCTTTCTTTTTGTAAGCCAAGGGTCTATCGGAAACCTCTCTATCTCTACGAGGTAGGGGTAAGGTGTGTGTACACTCTACCCTCCCCAGACCCCATTTATGGGATTACACTGGGTATGTTGTTGTTGTTGGTAATGTCAGTGAAAAGGGGAGACAGTTTGTTGTTCCTCAAAAGTTGATTTACAATTGAATTTCATTAGGAGCATGTTGAGGGATACCTTGAATTATCGGCCAAGACAAAGAGCTATTTTACTACTGCTATTTCTCTCTGGGATGCAGATTTCTATGTCAAAGTTGATGATGATGTGCATGTAAATATAGGTAAATGCAGCCTTTATTAATGGTTCTAAATACCCTACTTCTATTGCTACAAGTCAACCGTCTTTTCTCGTACTATTAACCTGCATGTATGCATACTACAGGAACACTTGCAGCAACTCTAGCTACTCATCGTTCAAAGCCAAGGGTATATATTGGTTGCATGAAATCTGGTCCTGTCCTTGCGCAGAAGTAAGCAGAGAGTTCACCATAACTTTGTGCTCAAGGAATTTCCTATATTTATTCCATTTACTTGTAGGGGAGTGAGATATCATGAACCTGAGCATTGGAAATTTGGTGAGGATGGAAACAAGTATTTTCGACATGCAACAGGCCAGCTATATGCCATCTCAAAAGATTTAGCCACTTATATATCTATAAACCGGTAAGCATCTGTATTCTTATGGACTTGGATTGTTTGTTAATCAAATATCATTTGCTGATCTCAAAGTATATTTCCTAGGCATATTCTACATAAGTATGCTAACGAAGATGTCACGTTGGGATCATGGTTCATTGGATTGGATGTAGAACATATAGATGACCGCAAAATGTGTTGTGGAACTCCACCAGGTAACAACTTCCAGCTCCCGATTTCACATATTCAGTCAGCGTTAAGATTCATGAAAGCTATGACTTCTTAATCTGCATCGATCGAGCATTGGTAAATGTCAACTTCAGTGTCATATCTGGTTTTATCTGTTATTATCTCTTAGATCAGTAAGAAAGGGAGAGTCAGTACGTTGATGAATCATTCATGATCTATCAAGCTTATCACATATGTTTTGAGAAATCACATTTATATCTGACCTTATTTGGTCTGAACGACTCTTGTGAAGTTTGTCTACTCTATTTATACTATGTTTGAACAGATTGCGAGTGGAAAGCTCAAACCGGCAACATCTGTGTTGCTTCCTTTGACTGGAGCTGCAGTGGTATTTGCAAGTCTGTAGATAGGATTAAGGAGGTTCATCGACGTTGTGGGGAAGGCGAGAATGCTTTGTGGAGCACTGTCTTCTGATAATTCAGCATTTCTCCAATCTCAGGGGTTTGATAGTAGATCCTAAGGACTCTACAAAATGATCAATTTCTCCAAGAATTTAGTTTGATCAGCTTGTAAAATATGAACTGTATATTATCATGATCAATATGTGAAATCAAGTGTAAACAAACCATTCTTTTTAGATGCTTAGGAATAACATATGTTAGTTTAATTTGTAAGGGGAAATGAAACTAATAAGTGTATACTTCAGCAAGCCTTTTGCTGTTTCCATGTAGTACCATATCTTCCATTCATGTTCGATGACTTTCTAGTTCTAAATACCTTGGTCCACATCATTTATGGTTGAGACTAGGATGGTATCTAATTGTCTTCAAGTCCCTAATTTTCATTCTTGATTAACGTAAACATCTTTAGCAAATGCTTTCGTAGTTGTTCGTCTTTATCGCACTATCTTTGATATTGTTATTGTTTCCGTAAATTAGTGCTATGTTTTCTTCACTGTCATTTTTTCTTGTGCTGAGGATGCTTCAGAAACAATCTCTCCACCGTCACAAGGTAGAAGTAAGGTGTACGTACATTCTACCTTTTTCAGACTCCACTTACGAGATTTTACTGAGTAGGTTATAGTTGTACTATAGACAAACAATTTTATTCAAAAAAACTCTATATTAACACAAGTGAAGTGACAATCCATGTATGTGAATTTTGGTAACTAAAATCAATTAGTGCATTTCCTTTTCTTCTTCATTGTCTTTACTAGGAGGCTGAAATCTGCTGAAGACTCTGTAAGCTGAAATCACAGCTAAAGCAAGAAAACAACAAAGGGTGATGGCATGAAGAACCAAAACCAGCTTCAATCTACTGCAGAATTTTCCAAAAGAAGTGCAAGCTTCACTCCATGACACCATTTGGTCACCATTGTAGGCTAAGTAAAGAATTTCCCATATTGCAGCCAATGATGTAACCATTAAGTATGCTACAAGCTGTGTCAAGAAAACAAAAGTTAGCTCACATGGAAGAAAATAGTAATAATGTTACTTCTGTCTCAATTTATGTGATGTATTTTAACTGAATACAAAATTTAAGAGAAAATGAACTTGTGATTTAAAACAAATCATAGGTATTTGAGTAAATAGGTTGAAGAAAACCCTAAACTATTAGGGATTTATGATTTTCATATTTAAACTATTGAATCTTCAGAGAACATCATGAGCTACCATGAAGTTATATTAAAAGTATAATACATAAACGTATCTTTTAACTTTGCCTCATGTAGCATCTATGTTCTCCAATTTTGTGTGTGAACAAGTAGACATTTAAAATTGTTTATAGAGTTGAACAAGCAAACACACGCATCTTACTTGGCATCCTACATGGCAATTCGCACCCTACGCAACATCCTACGTGGTGTCCTATGTGTATTATACCACGTGGAGCACATATGTTTACTTATTCAATTTTATACAAATTTAAATGTCTTCTTGTGCATATTCAAACACAAATATCAACTAAAATTAAATTAAAGGGTAACTTATATATTATGCCTATATTAAAATACCACCTAAGATTATGATAGGGAGTTCCAGGTGTAGGGTGGAAAAAAGTAGAGTGAGTGGTTAAAACCCCTAAAATTACCACTATTTTATGAGTTTCATACTTATACTATTGAATAATTACCCAACCCTCCTAAACTACTGTGAACTCATTCTGCTAGATGAAGCAAGAGTAAAAAGAAACACTTGCTAATAATCCAAAATGAAAAAGATTGGAAGTGAGAATTTAACTACCTGGTCAGAAACAAAGAAAAACCATGCTTTAGTGACTAAACCCTTGACCCACAAAGCAATAGCAGTAAACAGAGCATATCCACCTGATGCAGCACTAATGCCCACCATGTACCTGTTCAAATCGACAAAAAATTATATATATATATATATATATA
>NW_006239511.1:91399-92495 GCF_000226075.1 Solanum tuberosum | reverse complement strand
TATATATATATATGGTTAAAATTATTTATATACAGTTGACTTAATCATGTATTTACTACTGTGAAATTCTAACTCCGCCACAAAAAAAAGAAAAAGAAAAAAAACATGAATATACTGACTTGAGTCCTATGAAATTGATGAATTCCAGCTTGCCATAACTGATATTGTTCTGTTGATTGGTGACAGAAAGCCATATGGAGGCAATAGACAAAGGAATGACAAACAACCTTAGTGTACAGTCAAGGGCTTTAAGATGTGATGCATCAAATCCCATTTTGTTATGTCAAAATATAGAACAACTCCTCTTTACAACACTATACATATAGATTTAATTTTTTATATAGGGAGAAAGAGTTGGTGAATCTGTTTATGCTATTAAAAAAAAATATTTGGAATTTTTAATATTTTTAGTTGAAAAGAAGGATTTGAAATGATGAGTTTGAAGGGGTATCTATAGTGGGAAGAAAGAGAAGAAGTGGGGTGACCTTTCAAGAAGAGAAATCATGGCAAAGGGTTAGTGAGTTTTGGTTGGTGATATCTCTAATATCGAAAAAAATTAATATGGTTGAGGCCCAACCAATAATAGTTCTGTGAGGCTCCATTTAATTTTTGACACTTGAATTTGTGGGTCTCATTTTAACACCACACACCTTCATTTTTTCATATTCCTCCCTTTTTCTCATAATAAGTATTTTACCTCTTTTTTTTTAATAGTCTTAAATTTTTATTATCCAAGAGTCAAATAGAAATATGTAAATTGATATCAATTTAAGTTTTAGCCTTTTTTTCTCGAAATTGATATCAATTCAAGTTTTAGCCTTTTTTTCCCGTGATTGCTAATGTGATTAAAAAATTGAACTCCATTATAATTATAGTCTTCTTTTCTTGATTTATATATTTTTTTGGTTGATTTTTTTTTTTGACTTTTAACTTAAATTTCAATAATAAGTGCAACAACAAGCACAAAATATTTCTAAAAAAAAATTGAAGAACGAGTGATTTTAGAATACTTATAGGTATGCTCTCACTTACTCATTGGTGAACTTTTTTTCGGTATAATTTTTTTTAAAAAAAAATAGTTCCATTGATGACAGTT
>NW_006239511.1:75305-91320 GCF_000226075.1 Solanum tuberosum | reverse complement strand
AGTAAAAGAAATATTCAATTTGACTAGATTTTTATTTAGTTTGATTTTCGATATTCAGTGAATACTTCTTAATACAAATATAAAGTGTGTGTAGGTATCTTAGGAATTTGATTCAATTTTTGAGATGTAAAATAAAAATTTAAAAGATTGTTTTTCTAAGGCTACAAGGAATAATTATATTTTAGTTGAATTGGTTGAGAGGTGGCAATTTTTTAAATTGATTTAATTGAGGGACAGAAATGATTAATGGGAAAGAAAGAGCTAATCAAGTTACTAATTAATAAAGAGCACAAAGAATTTAAAAAAATTGTGAAAAAGAGAGGAATATTGAACAAGGAGCTAAAATATTTTGGAGGGAAAAAGGGGGAATTTGGGGGGAAAAATAAGATGAGAGTGTGTGTGGTGTTAAAATGAGGCCCACAAATTCAAGTGTCAAAAATTGAATGGAGTCTCACACAACTATTGTTGATTGGGTCTCAACCATATTAATTTTTTTCTTTCTATATCTAACACATGTACTCCTCCCACTCCCAAACAAACAAACAAACAAAAAAATTCCGATCGTGGAGCAATGGTAAGACTGTTTCATTTTTAACCAGAATTTTCGAGTTTGAGCTGTAGGTATGGAAAAAATCAAGTTGGGAGCACCACTCTTGAATGGGTCCTGCAGTGTGCAATCTGAATTTAGTCGGGGTTTCAATGTAGGCTTCAAATTAAACACTGGATGGAAAACCAAATTTATTTTTAGCTGTAACAGATTTTTCATTTAACGATAATATTTATTGTGATAATTAAGTTAATATCATTATAATTAGAGTTATTAAAGTTTATAGTAATATTTATATTTATATACCGTATTGATTATTAGTACTAATATATGAAATTATGAATTCATATCTATTTTTATTACTCCCTTCGTTTAAAAAAGAATGATATTTTTTTTTCTTTTTAGTTTGTTTAAAAAAGAATGACTCATTTTATTTTATTTTTGATAATATTTTAATTTCAGTTTTCCACTTGACATGTTTATGGCCACAAAAGTAAATGACATTTTGGTACATTTGACATAACTTAGATTTAGGACCATAAGATTAAAAAATCTTCTTTATTTTCTTAAACTCAGTGTCAAGTCAAACTAAATCATTTTTTTTTAGTCTGAAGGAGTATAATTTTAGTAAACTTTATCACTTAAATTTATATTTTATATCCAAAATATTTTGATAGATATGAAATCGATATCAAAAAGATGTATTCACCGCTGAATTTAATTCACACGGCTCTTAGGCTTTCTTTTTCTTAGTATAACCACAAACATAGAAACAAAACAAAAAACCACAATCATAGACAATGACAAAATTGACTTTTGTCCAGCCATTGTATAGAGGCATGCCTGTTTTTATTCCTTGAAATTAACTTTATAATGACAATTTTAAATAATAATAATTTAATTTTTTATATATATTTAATAAATTTATTCATTAATATAAACATATTATTCAAATAAATCTACTGGATTCAGCCAAATCGATATACGGCCTACTAACTCCGTGCCCCTAATTGTAACTGTGTGGGGAGGGGTGACTTGTTTGCTTTCGACTTTTAAAAGTGTTATTTATTTCAAGATCATTGTGAAAATAATTTTTATTAATTACATTTAAACAAAGATAGAAATATATCTTTTTGTGTTTATTGATATATACCAAGTAAGTGATATAAATTTCATACCAAATCATTCATATCCATTAACATCAAACAAACATTAATTTAAATAGAATTTGAAACATTAACTTGAATAGATAGATGTTTTAATGAGATGCACAATAAAAAACAACTTCCTAGGTATACTAACATTAACCAAAACTGAATTTGGTTCGGTTGGAACATGTTTGACATATGTTTAGATACTCAATTGAAATAAATATACGTAATTTGAGTGTTTAAATGAAATTCTGAAAATATTGATAGACGCTATAATAAGAATCATATACATTAAAGCTACAAGCCATTTGCAATTGTCACAGTAATTGTATATGATCTTTAGTATTGTTGGTAAAGAAGTAGACCTGTATAAACAAGTAAGCAAGTGAAAACTCTTTACATAAAAGTTACATAAATATGTCCTTTCACTTTGATTTCAGTTTTCATATATGACCTCCAACTTTGAATGTGCATATGTAGACATTTAAACTTGTAAAATTGAACAAATAGACACATTCGTCTTACGTGACGTCCTATATGGAAATTTTATGTCATACGTGCATTATGTCACGTAGAACGCTTGTGTCTATTTGTTCAATTTTATATAAGTTCAAGTGTCTACTTATGCACACCCAAAATTGGAAGGCATAGATGCCAGCAGAAATCAAGTTAAAGGGCATAGGAAAATTGTATAAAATAACAAACTATTAATTCAAATTAAATATTATAACCACAATTTGATTTAATTGTAACCCGTAGCAAACAGTTGTCATTCGCCTCTCTCCTCAGCGAATCTCGCTCGCCACTCTCGCCACTCTCTCCCTCGCCTCTCTCACTTTATACAACACAAATGTATAAATTGTGTTTCTGTTTGTATAAAGCGAGAGAAAATTGTATATACACATGCAAATATATATATCTTCGTCCTATACAATTATAATTATACGATACAAATCTTTCACTGCCCAGTTCTCTTTTACCTTTGTCTCTTTCTCGCTTTATACAAACACAGATTATACAAAATACAATGTATAATTTGTGTTTATATAAAGCGAGAGAGAGATTTGTATACAAAAATACAGTTACATATACATATACAGATTTATATTTAAATAAATATAATACACATATACATATACGACTAAAAATCACAACAAAAAAACATATATACAAAATACAATTACATATACATATACAGATTTTTATATATATGTATATCGAAATATACAAATTAAGTTTGTTATGGATCGCAATTATGCAAACTATAGCTATAGCATACAAATATGATTTTTATATTTGCTAAACCTAAAATTTACTCTTTATGTATTATGCCTTCAATTTGCAATAGAACTATCATTCAGTCCATTATAGTCATGAGGAGACCCTTTAAGAAATAACAACATTAGCATGAACAATATAATCATACACCTTGTTGGAAAACTATGTTTTGGGAAAAGTTGTTTTATTTGTCTATTCTTGAGACCACATTGTCTATATGAGTTGTGTGAAGCATATGCGCAATCCAAGTAATTAAGTAAAAGAGGGATGTTATAAAAGAATACATTTTTTTTTCATTCATTTTTAATCATACACGAAAAGGGTTGAAAGCTTTGCTTATTTGAATTCAACAACTAATTGTATTCACCTTTAAAGGAGTGTGGTGGGATGGATGGATCCCTCCGTCCTTAAGCAGAGACCTCGAGTTTGAGCCCAGTAAAGAGACAAAAGCCTATGATATAGAATGTTTCCCTCCTTTAGTGGTCCCACGCGACACAAATCTGAATTAGTCCAACCAGTGGATTCCCGATATCAAATGGTTAAAGACAAAGAGAAACTATAATATTCTTTCTTACTTATCTCATAAGTTGGAGTACACACAAATACAATTTAAATCAACTAAAAACACAGGCTTAAATTGAAAGTACTAACTAATACAGACCTCAACAGAACTTCCATAACTGTCTTCAATTTCCTGCTGAATCTAGTTGGCTGAGTTCCCAACAGATTTTGCACAATCGCTTATATGAATCAGCTGAAGTGTGGTTATGTCTACGAAATCATCTGGGATCGAATACATGCTCCAACAACGGTTAATGACTAGTCGTTCAAGTCGTGGAAAGTGATCACTACTAGCTCTCCAGTTATGTAAGTACAAATGCTTCAATCGTAAAACCTTCAAATTTGGAAACCCTTCCTCACCAACTACCCAATCAGTACCAATGCAAGCATCATATCCTAGTTTGAGTGCCTCGAGTTTAGGCAACTTACCAAGAATCTCCAAATCCTCCCAATGCAAACGAGTAGCTGTAAAAGCTAACTTGTTAAGGTTTTTTGGAAAAGCAACTAGAGGAGGAAGAACGAAAGATGTATCATATATTGCTCTTCCAATCATCTTTCTAATCTTGAATTTCAATTCCGTAAGCTGATCTAAGCAGCAAAGATCATGGAAATTCACCTTGTCCCTTCTTATGTAGTCTTCTTGGATACCACATATTTGCAACTTCTTTACATTCGGAAGTAGTCTAAACACCGAAGAAGTACAAGACAAAGGATTCCATCCAGACAGACACTCAAGATTTCTCAAAACCCAACTTGATCTCTTGCTAGATTCATGTCCATTCAAGTAATTCCAGTCCAAAGATAGATGCCTCAATTGCGACATCTTGAAAATACTCGATGGTAATCTGAAAGGTCTAGTAAACTTCCATCCGAGAGATGTTGGAAACTTAAGTCTTAAAGTTTGCAAATACTCAAGACTAGCTATTGAGGATGGAAAACAAATATCCCAATCATTAGTGGACGAGTAAACACTCAAACCTAGCTATCTCAAGTGAAATAGTTCAACTATGAAACTGGGAAAAACATTCAACGCCAACGAAGCAAGATCAAGTACTCTTAGTACCTTGAAATGCTTCAAGTCCTGCACCATTCTTGAGCTTGAGGGATCTTCAGTAAAAACGAGAACAGAATAGGAATCGTTATTACAAACCATAGACAACTGATTGGCAGCAAGTTTGGATTGGATACTTATCCGAACTCCCTTTGTGGAATAATTCATGGATTTTGATTATCCATTATAACATTCACAAAATTTGTGTTTCGAGCTTCTCTCAAGCAGAGTTCACGGATCACATCATGCATTCCCAAAGCTTTTATTTTTCCATCAAAACTACTCACCCTTTGGACAAAAACTAAATTTCTATCTATAAGATCTTTAACACATTTTTCTGCAACTTCTTCATACTTTTCATCATTTCTGTCTTCAAAAAACCCTCTGCTGTCCATAATTTCACAAGTTTATTCACAAAAATCACTGTATCCTCCGGGAATATTGCAAAATATAGAAAACACGCTCTCAAGTGATGTGGTAAGTGATGATAACTCAACGCCAACACTCTCATGCATTGACCATTGTGATCTGTGCTTACCACTGAACTTACATTCTCCGCAACACTTGTCCATTCATCGAATGATTCACCAATATTAGACAGAACTCCAGCAATAACAATAATAGCTAAAGGTAATCCCCCGCATTTAAGAGCAATTTGTTTCCCAAGTTGTTCAAATTCAGGGGAGAAACAGTGTTTTACAAAGACTCTACTCTGTAGTAACTTCCAACTTTCATCAATATTCAATAGTCGCATTTGATTAGGAGGCTTACCTGAGCTAGCATACTTAGCTACTTCCATATTCCGAGTTGTCAGCAGTATTCTGCTTCCACAGTTACAATCTGGGAATCATAGTTTCATATCATCCCAAGCTCGTTCGGTCCATATGTCATCAATGACTACCAAATACCGCCTCCCTTTTAGACTTTTTTGCAGTCGATCAGCTAGTTGCCCATCATCTTGATGCTCATTGCGCATACATTTTTCTCGCAATACTCTTGTGAAACAGTAGCTTTTGCACGAATGTCAAAATGTGACATTATGAATGGATCATTGTAGATTTTGTTCGCCAAAGTTGTCTTACCGATGCCTACAATTGAGACAACTTCTAGTTCCCTTCCTCCTCTAGCAAGTTGATCCTGCATCATCTCGAGTTCATTTTCATGACCAACCATCATATAATTATCCTCAGGCTCCACAACATGTTGAGATGTACTGGCGAGAGCCGAGTTATTCCCTTGTACATCTTTGGTTCTGGTGTACAATTTTTGCATTTTCATCCACTTGTTGACTCTGGAATCAATGTCTCCAACGGCATGTTCCAAGAGATGATGAAATTTCCAAGAAGCTATTATTTGTGAAATTGGATTTTTAACATTTCTTGATTCCGAGTCCAAAAAATGTTCTGTGGTGCATACAACCTCTATGATTTCAGCTTCCAAGCTTATCAATGCCTCAAGATCGCCTATCGGTTTCTCCAGATTAGCTCTCAAAGATTCAAGCTTTTCATTGAATGATTGCAAATCACATCCAGTAAGTTGAATTGATTGTTGTATGGTACTCATAAGACAAGTAATAGCAGCATAAGCCATGTCTTTCTATTATATGTGTTGTATGTGTGATACAATTGAAACTTGTACAATGTACTATATTATTAGTATACATTAAAAAATCCATATTTCTCAAATAAAAAGCACATAAACAACAAAATCCGCTCTTTTTAAAAAAACTTTATCAAATGGACAGGTTGTAAAGAGGGCCTATTAACCTAACTTTGCTGGTATATATCTCTAATAAACAAATAGAAAGATCAAAAGAAGATCTTTGGTCTTTGTCTTTCTATTTGTTTATTTGAGAAAAAAAAAAGTAAAATTAAGTAAGTGGAAACTCTTAATAATCTTGTCATTTGCCGTGTAACTAATTTTGCTTTTTTTTTTTGTTATTTAAATTTCATCATTTTAGTTCCTTATCAATTATCTCTCTCTCTCTTCAATTATCTATCGATATTGTATACTTTATTAGTACACTTCTACTTTCTTTTTCTTTTGGATTTAAAGTTGATGCGTTGGATTCCTTTTCTTTGGGATTATGCCGAGAAAATGATCAAAATGATCCTTCATGTATAGGGGTTGAATTATTTTGGTCATTCGTATATATCAGTTTATCTAAATGGTCCTTAATGTATGTATAAAGAGTATCAATTTAGTCCTAGACCTAAAATCTAATTGAAAACATAAAAAAAATTGTTAGATTTAACAGAGGGTCCCGCGGAATTGACAGATGACAGACCCTTCTTCCTCCATCCACTTTCGTTCACCATCAAGATTGTTCTTCCTCAATTTGCTTTTGTTCACCATCACCACTGCAGACCTTTCTCCTCAACTTCCTTCTTTCGTCATTTGAGGTCCATAAGAAAAATAATACACACTACACCCATTTCATTTCCATCGAAATAAAATGTTCAAGCTTCCATTTACATAGAAGAAGAAGAAGAAGAAGAAGAAGAAGAAGATCATCAGATAAAAGACTCCATTTATTCTCTCTTGTTGAAGCGATCTATGGGGAGTTATATTAGTCTTTCTTTTCGTTTTATCCTTTTCAAAATTAGTAATTTTTTCAAGCCATTTTTTCATTCTATTTTTAAAAATTTAATGGTAAAATTTTAACGGACAGAAATAGAAAACAAAAACCTTACAAATATTCTTTTGAAATTTAAAGAAACTTTTGTGTGTGTGTGAGGATTTTGGGAGCAGAAATTGTAGAAGAAATGGCAAAAGAAAGAAGGTGAAGGAGAAGCAATGGTGGAAGAAAGAGGGAGGAAGAAGGGGCCCACCAAGTGTGGGACCCAACAGTTAAGTTTTAACAGTTTCTTTATGTTTTCAGTTAGATTTTAGGTCTAGGACCAAATTGATACTCTTTATACATACATTAAGGACCATTTAGATAAAGTGATATATATAAAGGATCAAAAATAATTCAAACCCTATATATAAGGACCATTTTGATCATTTTCTCGGATTATGTCATCCACAACATGTCGGTCCGGACATGTGGCGTAATTTTGTCCGTCGGTTCGATATTTAATAAATGACGGATCGGTGGATAAGATTATGACACGTGTATATTCGTTAGTATAAAGGATATATATGCTCTAGTTTTTGAACGACATGGGCACTAATGTCCCAAAAGTATGACGGAGGGTATCTGCATACCATTAACGATAGTTCAGGGTATATTTGTCCTTTTTTTCCTTGATTAGCAAAAAGAATGTCCATAAATAAACTATTAAGGTGTGTTTGCATTTATTTGGTTGATGGTTGTAATTGACATTTTTTAATTTGGTTGGTGGGAAAAATAAATGGGATGGTTTTGTAAAAATTAAAAAAGTTAAGGTAATTTTTTTTTAAAATTATTATAGTAAAAAGTGAAAAGTAAAAACATCTCTTCAACCACCTCAAGTTGTATTTGATATATTTTTGGTCAAGAATTCCGAAATGAAGTGAATAAATATTCCAAATAAAGTGAATAATACTCATAACCAAACGCCTTTTAGTGGGTGTTTTTTTTTTTTTGTTGGTTAAAAGGATACTTCTATTAATACTTAATTGTTTAATACAAAGCTACTTGTAGCAGCAGAATATGAGACTAAGGGGTCGGTAGAAAGATTGATAATGCAGGGATTAGTAATGCAGAGATTAGCAATGCATGAATTAACAATGAAGGGATTAGTAATGCAGGGATTATTTTTTATCAAGTGTTTGGTTCATTATTTCTCACCTAATTTTGTGTGGTTTAAAACTCTACAAGAAGCTTATTTCCAATTATACCCTTAAATTATTATGTGGTTTTTTTTATTTTATATATAACATTATGACATATTTTCATGTTCATTCCATTGGTAAGCTTCAGTGCATTCCATTGGCCAATATTTCTCATTTAAGTTTAAAGTACGAGCTTGAGCAAGAATCCCTGTCGCATCATCATACATACTGCTACATTGATTTATGAATGATACAAGTTGGAATTTCACGACTTCAATGAAAACATAGAGGGGTCTGGGAATTAAATAACCATACAAGATAAGTGCAATGAGCAAATGCTAAAGGCAGACAACTCAGGCTCGCTTAGATCAGTTGAATTACTGATATTGTCAAAAGGTTGCAGATACCACCATTTTGGCATGTCGAATTTTATATTTAATTCAAAACTAATGGAACTAAAACATGATATAAAGAGAAGGAGGTTGGAAAGCAAATAACATGGTCCATGACCAAACTAACATATTTCCATGCTTTAATTCCAATCATTCACATTTCAATATGTACAGAGAAAAGGAGAAGCGAGAATCAAGTACATCAATTGACAAAAAAAATCCATATAAGCACATTTACATACATCATTTCAGTTTATCACAAGTGACATCACATTCAAGTTTTTCCATAGATTTTAGTTACACAAAAGCTATTATCCTCGTGTCCATCTTATGCCAACCATTTTCAATATAGGACATAACAGAGGTATCAAAAAGTAACATTGCAATCAAACCTTTGAAGGTCTTCAGTTAAGCAAAAATAGCAAAATGGACTCTCCACTTATCTTGAAGTCTACGATACTTTAAAGTTTATCATTGATGATCATAAACATCATAGTTTGACGCTCAAGTTCACCCATGCGTATAAATAATTTCATCTTTTTGACATCATCACAAAGAACCATTGTTGCTTTGATGCGTTGCTCTGTGGATTACAACTCAAATATGGGAGATTCAATGATGGAATAAATTTGATCACGAAGATCAGATTGGTTGCGATTTCCAATCTTGTCAATCAAAGCACCCATTCGTTTGTCTTAATTGTCAGTAAAAAAATTTATAACCTCCACCATACCGTTAAGAAATGTCTCTGAATCATTTTCCAAAATCTTTTTTCTTTTCTTGCAATTCTCCTTTTCATTGACATTAGATGATCTTTTGGTATACTCACCTTGTTTATTGGTTTGTTGAGATTCAGCTTCTTCGGGTTCAAATGCGCCAACATTTTCATTTTGAGATGCTTCAGGAAATGCAGTAGCTCCAGTAGCATTTTCAGCTTCTCCCGTAGTCATATTAGGTCTATGACTAGAACCGGCTTCTTCATCGCCATCAAGATCAATAGGAAATTCCAAACTCATGTTGTTAAACAGTCTTGAAGATTGACTCCTTTGAATTTCCTCAACATCATCTACTGGTCCTTCTGCAAACTCTCCTGTTGCTCTATCCCTGCCAAAGATTTCCTCCCAATCCGCAAACATCGGCCATTTTTTGGTATCCATATTTTTGGCATTTGGATCAACCTAGAAAATAATCATAAAATAAAAGGCATGTGGCATCAGGCAGATAGTGTAAAAAAAATTATAATAACTTTTATAAAGTATTAATTACCTTTAGAAAGTCTTCCCAAAATTTGGGATCATCAACTATTATAGTTCCATCACTATATTGAAATCCCAATCCACTTCGACTCTTTAGCATGACTATACTCGCATAACATTTCTTCCAATATCTTGTTTTAGATAAGACATGTGGTTCACCTTTCAATCCGCTGTTAGGATGATGTTTGCGTAAATAACATTCTAGCTCTTTTAGGTATACCGACCTAAAGGTTCCATTATCACTTCTCCAACCATTAATACATAACTCTTTTAATCCATCAATAAGAGTCCGTTCTTCTGCTGCAGTCCATGTCCTTCGAGTCGAAGGAGTTGAATTTCTTGATCTTTTTGACGTGTGTGAAGATGTTTGATTACTCATTTTGACTTTATATTCTTGTAGAATAGATTTTTTTTTAAAAAACAGGAAGATATTATAATAATAGTGCACATATTTAATAGTTGAATAAATCTATAACCATGTCATGAGATAAGAATTGATTCTGGAAACACTTGATATAAAAAGTAAAATGCAAGAGAAACTGGTCTATTTATAAAGTGGTTGGCTCTCCAGATTATTAGCTTAAAAACTATTGCATTCAACAGGAAGTCATGCAAACATCCACAAGTGAGATTATGTCGAGAAACTGACTAGCTTCATGACAACAACATATCTAATGTAGCCTTTTCGAAAACATATACATTTCAGTCAAAAGGACTCATGTTTTCTTTATTCTCAAAAAACATTCCTGCGACATATCTACCTTGTGTGTTAGGAAGCTTTATTATTGTTAAATCCATAAATTCATCTACATTTGATCAAAACTAACTAAAGTATGCTTTCTTTTCCCAAAGTCCAGAAGGAAAAAGAGAGCGAACTAAAAACAAAAGAAACATCTAGAACGAAATTCTCCGATATAACTAAATAGAAAATAAAGACGAGTACCACAAAAGAGTACAATCCATCAGAAAAGGTTGAAGTATGTGCGCATTTTGGGTCGCTAAAGAGTTAAAGACGTATGGTGCATAGAAGTAACAGTTTTTTATTAAACTTTTCATGCATAAGTTTTAGTAGTCGTAGTTCTTCAAGAAAGCATAACTAACACATATTAAGAAAATCACAAATTTCATAATAACATATTCTAAAATTTCAAGTACAAAAAGGAATCAAGACTCCCAATTAACTAGTATAAGATCACTAGCTCACTGAAGGTGAAGAGCTATTCTAACTTTTGATAAAATGTTCACCTTTAAAGCCCAAACTAGATAAGCTAATCACAAAAAAAAGTATAATGTGTCATAACTGATTAGATCTTGTATTCCACATTGATTGAGATAATTCATCCCTCCAAGTGGTCCACTCTTCAGACGATTCAACAACATCAATATGTTCAGGTTGATTCTCCACTTGCTCTTCCATATCTATGTCTAAAGGATCAACATCCATCTCTCTACGGATAAAGTTGTGAATCAAACAACAAGCACTTATAATTTTGTTATGAACTTTAACAGAGTACCACGAAGAGCTCCTAAGAATTCTCCAATGCCCTTTCAAGAGACCAAACGCCCTTTCAATAACATTACGAGCCCTAGCATGCTTCATATTAAAAAATTCTTCTCGACATCGAGGTGGGGGGTTATCACCTTGCCAATCTCTTAACCAATATCTATACCCTCTGTAGGGTGAAAGAAAACATTTTCCATTTGTATATCCTCCATCACACAAATAATAATTACCTAAAATATAAACATAAGACTTAGTTACTTTTCTATCCTTTTCATGTACAGGTACCTTTTCAAAAAATTAAATACACCATTCTTCTTGTGTTTTAATATGAATATATAACCATATATACATGGCATACCCTCAGGAATTTTTAAACCATTGCGTTGCACTATAGCATCTCGTAATACACGGCCATCAGCAGTTGATCTTTCCCAACCAAGTAACACATAAGTAAAATTGAGATTTCTATCACAAACTCCCAATACATTAGTAGCTATATCTCCCTTCCTTGTTCTGTATCTTGGCTTGTACTCAGATGGAACTCTAATGTGAACGTAAGTACCATCTAGTGCACCTAAACAACCCTATAAAAATATAGAGTTATCTCACACTAAAAAAAATCTTAGTAAGATTATATTTTCTAGTAATGTATAGATGCTAAAATTAATCTCACCTACCTTAAACCATTTCCATCGATCTTCAATCTCATCCTCAAGCACTGGTTTAGGATTGACAAGTAACAATGGAGTTAGCTTAAGAATAGCTCTCAAGCATTCATTAAAAGCTTGACTTACGCTCCATCCAGATCTAATATAATCGACCTTGATTGATCTATTCTTCTCGTGATGAGCCAATATGTTTAAGAACATTGCTAGCTTTTCACTACTTGACATATATTTACCATCAGTCAAACCTCTGATATCCTTAGTTAATATAACTAAATTATGAAAGACATTTCTATCCATTCTTAACTCATTAATGCACACACTGTCACTATTATTTATGATACAATTTTAGTGAGAAATATTTTTTGAAATTCGAGCACTCATACGGTACCTAATCTCACGCCCATTTCTATATCGTCTTCTTAGCGAATGACCATGAATAGCCATAAAAAGCCAAATAAGGACTACAAGAAATTGCTGGGACATTATCTCCTCAAGAATGATATATTCAGTAGTTGAAAGATGTTGAAGATCCATAATAACACCTAATTTTTTCATAAAAATAAACAAAATCAATACACATAAAATGAGCAGAAATCCATAAATTTTAAACATAACAAGTTTCAACCCACAAAATACTAATTTAATTATCAAGCACACATTCATATCCTACCGATGGATAATCATCTTCATTCGTTCTACTTTTAGAACCATTTTGGGAACAAGAACAAAAGAAAAGAAGAAAAGAAGAAAGTTCAAACCTTGTTATAAAAGCAAATAGTTGGAGCTGGCTAATAGTGAAGATGTTGTTCAGTATTAACCCTAAGTTGCTGCACCTTCTCCATCTCCAGAGAAGAAAAAATCCCACCAAAGAAAAAGGAAAGGCGCCAAAAGCAGAACATCGTGGGTTTCTTTACAAATTGGGAAGAGTGTATAAAGAAATTGAGGGGCAGTTCAGTCATTTCGTTGCCTTATCCAAGGCTTACTAAACATGGTATTAGTAATCCCTAGGTATCCTTGGTATTAGATAAGACCATATATAGTTGTTGACACCCAATTTTGGCCTAACATTTTTAAAAATTCATAACTTTTAAGTTTTATTTATTTAATAGTTCAAAATAATTTTTTTATAATTTTAAATAAGTTTATCGATAACTATCCTTATTTATCAAAATTTAGGATTTTTCTTTTATCAGTTATTCTTAAAATTGCATTTTTACATGTCATTAGTTACGTTCATTATATATATATTTTTTAATATTCATTTTTATCTGTTACATTTGTTAATATTCATTTTGATATTTTGCACAATCCAAAAATTCATTCTGATATAGATAATATTTCATACACAGATATTTTATTTGACCGATAATTTTAACCCACAATTTTAAAACAGTGGTATTGTAGTTTTCAACTCCCAATATAAATAATAGTTTGTCTATTAGGTCAAGGGGGGTGAATTTATTTTTTAGAATAGGGTTATAAAATTTTCAGATTTAGATTCAAAATGGGTTCTTATTATTCATTAACTTTCCGGCCACCGCCACCACCCCGAATTCCGGCTAAGCTCCGGCAACTCCAAAACCCTCTTCTCCAATCAAAACCTCACCCAAACAGCCTCCGAAAACCACCAAAAAAGGACCAAAATCAGGTCACTAAACCACCAGAACATCACCCATTTCTTACTTCACCAGCGAGCCACAAATAGTGGTGACCCACCACGAAATCTCCTCCACAACGCTACCACTGGCCAGCAAACAAAACACCACCGATCCTCCATCCCTATTCCAGCAAACAACCACCAAAATGACCCAAACCATTGCGAAACAAGCTCCAAACAACCGGAATCCTCCAAAACCCAACCGGAAAAACAATCAAATCCAGATGGCTGGACCTCAAACTCCGACGGCACTCAATGATGAAGCAACCAGCGCCAACAATGGCGGAAATCGACCAGATCTCAGCAAACCACACCACCAATAAGCATTAGTTCGAAGTAGTAGCTCCCGCTTCAGTGAACAACAATCCGAAGCTTCTACTTTTGGACCGGTAATTTTTTATCTCAGTTATTCCTTTGTTTCTTTTTATTGCCGTTTATGTTCAGTTCACTATTTATAAATATTAGTTCAAATTTCCTTATCTTTTGTTTAATTAATTTGGCTACTATTTAAGATTTGTTTTATTTTATTTTATTATACTTTGTTTATTTCTGGTTACTATTAAAGTTAAATTAGTTAATAATGATTTTGTTTCTCTTAATTCATATTAAGTGACGTACAATGGTAATTTATAATTATTAATTGAAGAATGTTAGGTATGGTAGCTTTTGTTACGTTGTTTGATTTATTTTATTGTTATTATAATGCCTTTGCTTCCTTTATTATTATTATTATTATTATTCCCACCGCTTTATGCTTTTATAGATTAATTTTATTATTATGTTGTTGTTTGAATTAGTACACCGAGTATATGTTTAGTTTATTTTATTTGACAAATGTGTTCCATCGTAATTTGTTAAGTTGTTTCTTTTGGTGCAATACATTGGAATTGATTTTATTATCATATACTATAGTTGTTGCTTTGCTTATTATTTTATTCATGTTATGTTGATTCCTTTTGCTTTGGATCAATTTAATTCATTTTATTTTTATTAAGTTGTTCTTTTGTTTCCTATATAAAATGGCCAATGAAAAAAAATCTCCGTCGATTTTGGAGGCCTTCCCATTTTAAAAGACGGAAATTTAGTTTAAGTTTATATATTTTATTTGTTAAAAATGGCCAATGAAAAAATCTCTCCGACGATTTTGGAGGCCTCTCCATTTTGAAAGACGGAAATTTAGTTTATATTTGTAGTTTTTATATGTTAAAATTGGCCGATGAAGAAATTACCGTCGATTTCCAAGGCCTCCCATGTTAATAAGACGGGTTTTTATTTTTAAGTTACTATTAATTTATTTATTTTTTATTCATATTTATTTAATACTAACACTTTTACTAAGTGTCTTTACAGGTACCCGGAGCTGCTTCACATTGAAGCTATTCGAACAAGGTTCGAATAATATTTTGATTCATTATCGTATATTATTGACGATAGGCAAATCTAGGTTGCTTCTTATATTATTTTATTTTATTACTTGTGTATATTGTATATTTGTTTTATTTGTACATTATTTTATTTTCCTCCTCATTTTGAAAAAACGAATTCAGTCGGGATCCACAGTTGTGGATTTTGAAGGATGCCTAACACCTTTCCTTCGAAATAACTTGAACCCCTTACCTAGAATCTTGGTTTCGTAGATCACTTAATGGTTTCCTAGTTTTTTCTTAAAATTAGGTGGCGACTCTTTTAAAATTCGTTTATTCTTAAAATTCTTTCAAAATTTAATTAACTGATTATTTTTTGAGTCATCGCGACGTTTCGCCCTATTCGAATAGAGTAGGGATGTAAACAGAATGGCGACTCCGCTGGGGATACAGAGGTTTTAACCATTATGAGTATATTTTTTCAAATTGAGGAGTTGTTGTTTTATTATGTTATTCATCATATCTTGTATATTTTGTTGATTATTTGTATATTATACTTGTTATTTATTCATTATTTGTTTCAACTGTATATAAATTGTCGATGCATTTCATGATATTTCTGTTGTATGTATAGTATATTAAAGGACGGTTTTGCGGAACCGCAGTCGGACTTTTTTATACTCAACCCTTTTCTGGAAGGATCGACGATTTATTGGTACGTCATGCGTCCAATGGTTGTTGTGAATTCCAGCCTAAGTTGTCCACTTGGGTTTCCGGTCTTTCAAAAGCCACTCTTAGTCAACTAGCGTAGAGCAAAACCAAATCCC
>NW_006239511.1:58041-72628 GCF_000226075.1 Solanum tuberosum | reverse complement strand
TTTTTTCATTCGTCCTACCGATGGACATACATTCAGATCCTACCGATGGATCATCTTTTTTTTATTCGTCCTATCGATGGACATACATTCAAAATCCTATCAATGGATCATTTTTTTTCATTCGTCCTATCGATGGACATACATTTAAAATCCAATCAATGGATCATGTTTTTTCATTCGTCCTACCGATGGACATACATTCAGATCCTACCGATGGATCATCTTTTTTTTATTCGTCCTATCGATGGACATACATTCAAAATCCTATCAATGGATCATTTTTTTTCATTCGTCCTATCGATGGACATACATTTAAAATCCAATCAATGGATCATGTTTTTTCATTCGTCCTACCGATGGACATACATTCAGATCCTACCGATGGATCATCTTTTTTTTATTCGTCCTATCGATGGACATACATTCAAAATCCTATCAATGGATCATTTTTTTTCATTCGTCCTATCGATGGACATACATTTAAAATCCAATCAATGGATCATGTTTTTTCATTCGTCCTACCGATGGACATACATTCAGATCCTACCGATGGATCATCTTTTTTTTATTCGTCCTATCGATGGACATACATTCAAAATCCTATCAATGGATCATTTTTTTTCATTCGTCCTATCGATGGACATACATTTAAAATCCAATCAATGGATCATGTTTTTTCATTCGTCCTACCGATGGACATACATTCAGATCCTACCGATGGATCATCTTTTTTTTATTCGTCCTATCGATGGACATACATTCAAAATCCTATCAATGGATCATTTTTTTTCATTCGTCCTATCGATGGACATACATTTAAAATCCAATCAATGGATCATGTTTTTTCATTCGTCCTACCGATGGACATACATTCAGATCCTACCGATGGATCATCTTTTTTTTATTCGTCCTATCGATGGACATACATTCAAAATCCTATCAATGGATCATTTTTTTTCATTCGTCCTATCGATGGACATACATTTAAAATCCAATCAATGGATCATGTTTTTTCATTCGTCCTACCGATGGACATACATTCAGATCCTACCGATGGATCATCTTTTTTTTATTCGTCCTATCGATGGACATACATTCAAAATCCTATCAATGGATCATTTTTTTTCATTCGTCCTATCGATGGACATACATTTAAAATCCAATCAATGGATCATGTTTTTTCATTCGTCCTACCGATGGACATACATTCAAAATCCTATCAATGGATCATTTTTTTTCATTCGTCCTATCGATGGACATACATTTAAAATCCAATCAATGGATCATGTTTTTTCATTCGTCCTACCGATGGACATACATTCAAAATCCTATCAATGGATCATTTTTTTTCATTCGTCCTATCGATGGACATACATTTAAAATCCAATCAATGGATCATGTTTTTTCATTCGTCCTACCGATGGACATACATTCAAAATCCTATCAATGGATCATTTTTTTTCATTCGTCCTATCGATGGACATACATTTAAAATCCAATCAATGGATCATGTTTTTTCATTCGTCCTACCGATGGACATACATTCAAAATCCTATCAATGGATCATTTTTTTTCATTCGTCCTATCGATGGACATACATTTAAAATCCAATCAATGGATCATGTTTTTTCATTCGTCCTACCGATGGACATACATTCAAAATCCTATCAATGGATCATTTTTTTTCATTCGTCCTATCGATGGACATACATTTAAAATCCAATCAATGGATCATGTTTTTTCATTCGTCCTACCGATGGACATACATTCAAAATCCTATCAATGGATCATTTTTTTTCATTCGTCCTATCGATGGACATACATTTAAAATCCAATCAATGGATCATGTTTTTTCATTCGTCCTACCGATGGACATACATTCAAAATCCTATCAATGGATCATTTTTTTTCATTCGTCCTATCGATGGACATACATTTAAAATCCAATCAATGGATCATGTTTTTTCATTCGTCCTACCGATGGACATACATTCAAAATCCTATCAATGGATCATTTTTTTTCATTCGTCCTATCGATGGACATACATTTAAAATCCAATCAATGGATCATGTTTTTTCATTCGTCCTACCGATGGACATACATTCAAAATCCTATCAATGGATCATTTTTTTTCATTCGTCCTATCGATGGACATACATTTAAAATCCAATCAATGGATCATGTTTTTTCATTCGTCCTACCGATGGACATACATTCATATCCTACCGATGGATAATCATCTTCATTCGTTCTACTGATGGACATGCATTTTTATTCTACCAATGGATCACCTTCATTTGTCGTATCATAAGAAATGCTACCTTTTTCCTTGTAAATTTGTCTCTACTAATGAGTATTATCTTTGTTTTTTTTCGAGAACATCCAAGATGATGCATTCTCAGTTGAGCCATAGGTGCGGACTAACATCGCCAAAGAAGAAAAAATCCCGCCAAAGAAAAAGGAAAGGCGCCAAAAGCAGAACATCGTGGGTTTCTTTACAAATTGGGAAGAGTGTATAAAGAAATTGAGGGGCAGTTCAGTCATTTCGTTGCCTTATCCAAGGCTTACTAAACATGGTATTAGTAATCCCTAGGTATCCTTGGTATTAGATAAGACCATATATAGTTGTTGACACCCAATTTTGGCCTAACATTTTTAAAAATTCATAACTTTTAAGTTTTATTTATTTAATAGTTCAAAATAATTTTTTTATAATTTTAAATAAGTTTATCGATAACTATCCTTATTTATCAAAATTTAGGATTTTTCTTTTATCAGTTATTCTTAAAATTGCATTTTTACATGTCATTAGTTACGTTCATTATATATATATTTTTTAATATTCATTTTTATCTGTTACATTTGTTAATATTCATTTTGATATTTTGCACAATCCAAAAATTCATTATGATATAGATAATATTTCATACACAGATATTTTATTTGACCGATAATTTTAACCCACAATTTTAAAACAGTGGTATTGTAGTTTTCAACTCCCAATATAAATAATAGTTTGTCTATTAGGTCAAGGGGGGTGAATTTATTTTTTAGAATAGGGTTATAAAATTTTCAGATTTAGATTCAAAATGGGTTCTTATTATTCATTAACTTTCCGGCCACCGCCACCACCCCGAATTCCGGCTAAGCTCCGGCAACTCCAAAACCCTCTTCTCCAATCAAAACCTCACCCAAACAGCCTCCGAAAACCACCAAAAAAGGACCAAAATCAGGTCACTAAACCACCAGAACATCACCCATTTCTTACTTCACCAGCGAGCCACAAATAGTGGTGACCCACCACGAAATCTCCTCCACAACGCTACCACTGGCCAGCAAACAAAACACCACCGATCCTCCATCCCTATTCCAGCAAACAACCACCAAAATGACCCAAACCATTGCGAAACAAGCTCCAAACAACCGGAATCCTCCAAAACCCAACCGGAAAAACAATCAAATCCAGATGGCTGGACCTCAAACTCCGACGGCACTCAATGATGAAGCAACCAGCGCCAACAATGGCGGAAATCGACCAGATCTCAGCAAACCACACCACCAATAAGCATTAGTTCGAAGTAGTAGCTCCCGCTTCAGTGAACAACAATCCGAAGCTTCTACTTTTGGACCGGTAATTTTTTATCTCAGTTATTCCTTTGTTTCTTTTTATTGCCGTTTATGTTCAGTTCACTATTTATAAATATTAGTTCAAATTTCCTTATCTTTTGTTTAATTAATTTGGCTACTATTTAAGATTTGTTTTATTTTATTTTATTATACTTTGTTTATTTCTGGTTACTATTAAAGTTAAATTAGTTAATAATGATTTTGTTTCTCTTAATTCATATTAAGTGACGTACAATGGTAATTTATAATTATTAATTGAAGAATGTTAGGTATGGTAGCTTTTGTTACGTTGTTTGATTTATTTTATTGTTATTATAATGCCTTTGCTTCCTTTATTATTATTATTATTATTATTCCCACCGCTTTATGCTTTTATAGATTAATTTTATTATTATGTTGTTGTTTGAATTAGTACACCGAGTATATGTTTAGTTTATTTTATTTGACAAATGTGTTCCATCGTAATTTGTTAAGTTGTTTCTTTTGGTGCAATACATTGGAATTGATTTTATTATCATATACTATAGTTGTTGCTTTGCTTATTATTTTATTCATGTTATGTTGATTCCTTTTGCTTTGGATCAATTTAATTCATTTTATTTTTATTAAGTTGTTCTTTTGTTTCCTATATAAAATGGCCAATGAAAAAAAATCTCCGTCGATTTTGGAGGCCTTCCCATTTTAAAAGACGGAAATTTAGTTTAAGTTTATATATTTTATTTGTTAAAAATGGCCAATGAAAAAATCTCTCCGACGATTTTGGAGGCCTCTCCATTTTGAAAGACGGAAATTTAGTTTATATTTGTAGTTTTTATATGTTAAAATTGGCCGATGAAGAAATTACCGTCGATTTCCAAGGCCTCCCATGTTAATAAGACGGGTTTTTATTTTAAGTTACTATTAATTTATTTATTTTTTATTCATATTTATTTAATACTAACACTTTTACTAAGTGTCTTTACAGGTACCCGGAGCTGCTTCACATTGAAGCTATTCGAACAAGGTTCGAATAATATTTTGATTCATTATCGTATATTATTGACGATAGGCAAATCTAGGTTGCTTCTTATATTATTTTATTTTATTACTTGTGTATATTGTATATTTGTTTTATTTGTACATTATTTTATTTTCCTCCTCATTTTGAAAAAACGAATTCAGTCGGGATCCACAGTTGTGGATTTTGAAGGATGCCTAACACCTTTCCTTCGAAATAACTTGAACCCCTTACCTAGAATCTTGGTTTCGTAGATCACTTAATGGTTTCCTAGTTTTTTCTTAAAATTAGGTGGCGACTCTTTTAAAATTCGTCTATTCTTAAAATTCTTTCAAAATTTAATTAACTGATTATTTTTTGAGTCATCGTGACGTTTCGCCCTATTCGAATAGAGTAGGGATGTAAACAATAGTGTATTAAGCTATCCATGTATTAGGTAGAATAGAGTAGGGATGTAAACAGAATGGCGACTCCGCTGGGGATACAGAGGTTTTAACCATTATGAGTATATTTTTTCTAATTGAGGAGTTGTTGTTTTATTATGTTGATTGGGTGGACTAAATTTTAATCCAAGGATTATTTTAACTAATACATCCTACCAAATGACTCCTAAGGCCATAGCTGATCCATTTACATCACAGTTAACATTAGTAATCCTTGAGTACATAGTTCCCAGAGTGTCTGCCCACACTAATTGATTTACAAACCCAGGAGGAACTATAAAAAAGGTTGGTCTCCCAATTGTGTATTGCTTGAGCCCTTCATTGCTAAGCATGTCCGCCACTTTGTTCTGCTCCCTGAAGACGTGTGTCGGCAATGCTGCTTCCAGCCTCCTCATCAATGACCTGCATTCAAGAACCAAGTTAGAGTATGGGTGATTGCTATGTTTCATCAATTTAGTTAGTTCAATGGAGTTAGTTTTGATGTTCAAGGGTTTGACGTCATGTTCTAATGCCATGATGGGTCCTTGTCTAAGGGATCTTAGTTCTGCGAGTATGGGGTTTACATAGGCTTCCTTGCTCATGAAGCCTATAATCCAGTCGCCTTTATGATTTCTGATCACTTCTCCTATGCCACTATGACCAGGGCTAGATTTTACCGCACCATCAGTATTAAGTTTGAACCTGCCTGGCTTGGGGGATTCCCATTTAACCTGAATGGTATTTTTGGTTATGTTGTGTTGTTGTCTTTCCTGGATGATGTACTGAAATTCAATGGCTTGATTGATCATATCATGATAGCCAATAGGAGATGCTGTCCTTTTTTTTGTTGAAGCAATTGTTGTTTCTTTGTAGCCGGATGGCCCAGAAACACTGAGGAAGGACAGTCCCCCAAGAGGCAATATTATTGTACTCATGCTTGGCATTGGTACTCCAAATTTAGTGCCAGTTATCAATGGAGAGTGTGGTTTTATCCAACTTATGGGTAGAAGTATTGTGGACCATGATGGTATCCCAAAATTCAGTAGCTTTAGGGCATGTGAAGAAGATATGTTCCATATCCTTGCTATGGTGGCCACAAACTTGGCAGCCCGGGTTGATGTTCAATCCAATCCTGTTGAGGTGGTAGGAGAAAGGGATCTTTTGATGGTGCATGAGCCAGAAGAAAATTTTAATTTTATTGGGGCATTGCAACTTCCATATCCAATCAAACTGTTTGGTTCCATCCTCGACTCTATGGTTTGGGGAGGAAGATTGTTTATAGGTGTATACAGAGCTGGTGGAGAACTTTCCATCTTTGGAAAAGTCCTAGGTTGTCTGATCTTCCAGGTTAGTGTTGTTGCTAACATGGATTGCCTCTATGCTAGCTCTGAGTTCCCCAGGCAGGTAAAATGATATTGCATTAAAGTTCCAGTTGCCATTACTAATTACATCTTTTACCAAAAGTTCTTTTTCTCCCTTATTGAGAGGTCCTGCATTATATTGCATTATGTTCCTAATGGTCCCATGGTGATGGATCCATTTGTGATTATAGAAACTGGCCTTGGTTCCTTTGTTGACAACCCATCTAAGGCCTTCTTTGGAAGAATTCCAGCCCTCCATAACACATTTCCATGTTCTAGAGATGGGTTTCCTCCTATAATCTATGACATGCTTAGAGTATATGGTTATGACGGTTTGCCCCTAAAGGCTATTAGGATCGTGAATAAGTCTCCAAGCAAGACTGGCATGAAGAGTTATGTTCCTAGTTTCACTTTTGTAAAGACCCAGCCCACCATCCTTTTTATGCTTAGTGAGAGTGTTCCAGTTAGCAAGATGCATTTTCTTCTTTTCAGCATTAGTCTCCCAAACAAAGTTTCTTGTTGGTCTTGGCAGGGAGTTGGATGTACTACATAATGTGGCTGGGGATGCTGCTAAGGGAGGTTTCTGCTAGGACAGTTCTACCAATCATATTCATGAAGTTGATCTTCCAACCAACTAACTTGTTGTTCATCGAGTCAATGATGAACTGGAAATCATTGTAGGTGGGCTTTTTATGGAAGATGGGGAAGCCTAGGTATTTTTGAAAGGTGTTACTGGCTTTGATGTTGAGTATACTAGCACAAGAATCCCTACAGAGGGTGGTGCAGTTTCTTGAGAAGACTACATTGGACTTGGCGTGGTTTATGTTTTGGCCAGAGTTTAAGCAGAATTTCCCCATGATTTGCATGATAGTATTAAAACTTTGGGGATCAGCTCTTGTAAAAAGAGTGAGGTCATCTGCAGAGAAAATGTGGGAGAAACAAGGGCCACTATTGGTTATTTTGATGAGGTGCCACATCTTATCCATGATAGTCATGTCAATGTCTCTAGCTAATCTTTTCATGCAGATGATGAAGAGATATGGTGACATAGGGTCACCCTAGCTACCTGATACCCCTAGAGGGTTCAAAGTAAGAGGTCTTCCCTCCATTAACAAGGATGGAGATAGAAGTGGTGCTGACACAAGACATGATGAGTCTAGTGAAGTTAGGGGGAAAGTTGAAAAAGATGAGGGAGTCTCTAATGAAGGACCACTCCAGCTTGTCAAAGGCTTTCTCAAGGTCTATTTTGAGGATCATATTGGCCTTTTTGCCTTTCATTTTTTTAAAGTGGGTGAGGAATTCCTGCATTATGATAGCATTGTCTGCAACCCTTCTATTGGTGAGAAAACTAGCCTGATTTGGGTCGATAATGGTTTGGAGGATGGGTTTGATTCTATTCACAATAATTTTTGTCACCATCTTGTAGGTGGTGTTGCAGAAACCAATGGGTCTGAAGTTCATGATGCTCGTGGCATTGGAGATCTTAGGAATGATGCAGAGGAGAGTAATGTTCATATGTTGAGGCATCATACTTGTCAGGAAGACTTCCTTGCAGAATGCACTAGTTTTTGGACCAATAATTCCCCAGAACTTTTGGTAGAAGAAGGGGTGAAGCCCATCAGGTCCAGGGGCTTTGGTAGCCTTGAAGGATTGGAGGGCTTGGGTAATCTCTGTGTCCCTAAGGGGAGATTCTAGATTGGCTAGATTAGGGTAGTTGGGGTTTTGCATGTGGTCCTTGGTTTGGAGGTAGTGGGAGGTTTGGTTGGTTGTGAAGAGATTGATGAAATAGGAGAGAATGTGGCTGGTGATTTGACTCTGGTTGTGCAGAAATTTGCCAGAGTCATCCTGGAGATTGTTTATCCTATTTCTCCTTCTTATGTTGATGGTGGAGGTATGGAAGAAATTGATGTTGGCATCCCCATGGGACAACTAGTCAATTCTGGATTTGGTTCTCCAGAATTTAGCCTCCAACTTGAGAAGATTGTCATACTCTTTGAGGAGGTCGGACTCTAAGTTCCAGAGGAATTGGCTGTGGTGGTAAGCAGGGGATTTTGGATACCATCTAACCTTGCTAGGGTTCTTTTCAAATTTAAAAAGAGGTTGCCAAAAGTATTTTTATTCCAGTGTAAGGCATCTTCTTGGAATTTTTGGATGGTATGAATGAAGATGTTTTCTTGTAAAAAGTATTTTCTAGTTTCTTTGAAATTAATTAATTTTTTAAATTTAGTTTTAGTGTTTGTTGTGTAAGAAGGTGTTGGTTATTGAGAGTAATTTTAATATTATTATTATTATATTATAAAGTGTCATTTCCAATTTGGTGGTTTCATTTCTGCCTAAATTCACATTATGGTGAATTATTACTCTTTGTCAGTTGATGACTATTGATGCCATATCAATTCTCACTTTGGCTTAATTGCCATTCTTCATTCTGTGAACGTTGGAGTTATGGTTGTTGTTATGGTCGTTATGCAATTCTTTCATTTTCACGTTATGTTGGAAAAGGAAAGCACAAAATAAATGTGCACGACAGGGTGATAGCGGAAGAAAATTCAAGTCAAAACTTTCTCTCCTATTTGAACCAAGAGAAGACAAAATAATGCAAGAAAAACACTGTTTGGGCAACAAACAAATCAACCAAGCAAGCAAAATAAATCAACACACGAGACACCAAATTTAACGTGGAAAACCTCTTCAGTGTGAAGAATAAAAACTACAAGGCCAAAGCTCCACTAAAATTAACAAGAGTTACAAAAGTGTTCTCCAAAATGGCCACTAACAAAGTGCCAAACAATGAGCAACACAACTACAAGATAACACCAAAATTAGAGAAATAAAAGGAGCATAAAACACCAAATCGCAGCTATTGTTCACGAGTAAAAATCTAGAGGTACTGGACTCCAAATCACCCTCTCTCAATTCCGAATCAAAGATCAAATTGAAAGGAAAAATCTGCCAAAAAATCAGCTCAATCGGATACAAAACGGAGCGGGGATCACGATTTGAAATTGGTTGCTAGGGCTTGTGCGAAAATCTACACTCTCACTTTTCTCTCTATATGGTTGCTCTCTAACTCTTGTAATTCTACTCAAATAATACCTAAAAGAAAGTCTTACATATGCACCATATTATTGGGCTTATGGAAAAAAGTGGGCTAGTCAAATTTGCCTAAATTTATCCACAAAGGAAAGGAAGGAAGACCCAAAACCTTGGACTTTTATTTATCCACATAGGAAGGGAAAAAGGCTCAAAATCCAACAATTCTCCCCCTACCGACTATGTGGAGGGAACTGCCATCCTGACGATCATGCAATATTCTTCTAACTTCCCTTTTGGCAAAGCTTTAGTCATCACGTCGGAATCATTATCATTGGTATGGATTTTTCAAGTGCAAGCAACTAATTAGAATCCAACACATCTCGAATTCAATGATACCTTACATCAATATGTTTATACCACCCATGGAATGTAGAATTCTTGCCAAGATTAATAGCACTTTGACTGTCGCAATAAAGCAATACCTCTCTTGAGCACAACCAAGTTCCCCCAAAAATTTCTTCATCCAGATCAACTCTTTGCAAGCTTCAACAGTTGCAATAAGCTCAGTCTCTGTAGTAGATAAAGCAACACATTTTTGCAACCTGGATTGCCAAGACACATCTCCCCCTGCAAAAGTAATCAAATAGCCTAAAGTAGACTTACGAGTATCAACATCACCGGTCATGTCTGAATCAGTATA
Organism: Solanum tuberosum; assembly: GCF_000226075.1. Taxonomy (NCBI): domain Eukaryota; kingdom Viridiplantae; phylum Streptophyta; class Magnoliopsida; order Solanales; family Solanaceae; genus Solanum; species Solanum tuberosum. The sequence goes on along the minus strand of NW_006239511.1, from coordinate 62,484 downwards.
ACCACAAAGAATAGGATTCCCTGTACCAAAACACAAACTCAGACTAGAAGTACCACAAAGATATCTCATAATCTACTTTACAACATTGCAATGCTCTCTTTCCGGATTAGAAAGAAAACGGCTAACAATACCAACAACATGAGCAATATTGGGTCTTGTACACACCATTGCATACATCAAATTACCAACAACTAAAGCATAAGGAACTTTCTTCATATCTTCTTTCTCACCATCACTGGAGGACAATGTCTAGTACTCAATTTAAAGTGCATAGCTAAAAGTGTACTGACAACCTTAGATTTGTCCATGTTAAATCTACGAAGTACTTTTGTGAATGTACTTCTCTTGTGACAACCACAACTTCTTGACATCTCTACCACGGACAATCTACATGCCAAGAATCTGCCTTGCTGGTCCCAAGTTTTTCATAGCAAAAGACTTATTCAACTCTTGCTTCGGCTTTTTAATCCTACATGTATTATGACCAATAACAAGCATGTCATCAACATAAAGCAAAACGATAATAAAGTCACCATCAGAGAATTTTTGCTCAAAAACACAATGATCTGAAGAAGTCTTCTTGAAGCCCTGTTGACTCATAAAAGAACCATTTTTTTGTACCATTGCCTGGGAGCTTGTTTTAGACCATACAAGCTTTTCTTCAATTTGCAAACATAATTCTATTTTCCCTTGACTTCAAAGCCTTCCGGCTACTCCATATAAATTTCTTCATCCAAGTCACCATGGAGAAAAGCAGTTTTAACATCCATATGTTCAACCTCCAAGTTCAGACTTGTAGCCAAGCCTAGAGCCACACGGATGGATGACATCTTCACAACTGGAGAGAATATCTCATTAAATTCAATTTGTTTTTTCTGGTTAAAGCCCTGTACAACTAATCTAGCCTTATACCATGGAACTGGATTTCCATCTTCATGTTTCACCCAAAAAATCCACTTGTTCTTCAAAGTTTTTCGATCTTTAGGTAGCATAACCAAATCAAAGGTATGATTATCATGTAGAGACTTCATTTCATCCTCCATAACATCAAACCACATTTCTTTTTCTTCATTTTCCATGGCCTCATCAAGACTCTCTAGTTCTCCCCTGTCAGTTAAGAGTAGATACTCATTAGGAGGATAACGAGATGAATGTATTTTCTCTCTAACAGATCTTCAGAGAGAACTCTCGGGAGCATCAATAATAGTTGGTTGCTGACCAACTACATCGTTTTGCACTGGAGCATCAACGACATACTGATCATTCTGAGTATGATCACCATCTTCAATATCAACTTGATTTTCATCATTTTGAAGATTTTCATCGGGTGGAATAGTCAAAGGCACTGGATCAACATCAACTAGGCTCTCACTACTCTGAGAATCAACTTTCTCATCTTTGTCAAGATCTTCAATTGTTTGGTCTTCAAAGAACACAACATCACAACTTATAACAAGTTTCTTCTCAACTGGATCAAATAAACGATAGCCAAATTCATCTTGACCATAATCAATAAAAGATACATTGCCTAGTTTTAACATCCAGCTTTGACCTCTCATCCTTAGGAACATGCACAAAGGCTTTACACCCAAAAACTTTAAGGTAATCATAAGAAACATTCTTACCAGACCAAACTCTGTCAGGGACATCACCATTCAAAGCAATAGTGGGTGATAAATTGATAACATAGGCAACAATATTAATTGTTTCTGCCCAAAAGGAATCTGGCGGCTTAGCATCTAAAAGCACACATATAACCCTCTCAACAAGAGTTTTGTTCATCCTCTCTGCTAAATCATTTAGCTGAGGAGTCTTTGGAGGATTTTTTTTATCTGAATACCCTGGTCTTTGCAATATCTATCAAAAAGACCAATATACTCACCACCATTATCAGAACAGATGCATTTCAATTTTTTTTCCTGTCTGTCTCTCAACCAAGACCTGAAAATTCTTGAACATATCAAGTATCTGATCCTTAAACTTTAAAGAGAATACCCAAAGTTTGCGCGAATGATCATCAATAAAAGTCACAAAGTAAAGTGCACCACCATGAGACTTTACCTTAAAAGTACCACACAAATTAGAATGTACCAACTCCAGCAAATCAAGATTTCTTGAAGGTGGATGACTCTGAAAAGAAACTATTTTATGTTTACCGACTAAGCAATGAACACATTTGTTCAACTTTGCTTGTTTCACTCCAGAAAGCAAATTCTTCTTAGGCAAATTGTCCATCCCCTTCTCGCTCATATGACTCAGTCTTCTATGTCATAACAATGATGAAGTATCATTCTCCATCATATTTACTGAGCCTCTGAAAATGGAGCCCTGAAAAACGTACAAGTTAGACAACTTGTCACCACATGCTACAACCATTGAACCTCTAGTAAGTTTCCACTGGCCAGCACCAAGGGTATTAACATAACCCTCATCATCAAGGTATCCAACATAAATCAAATTCAAGCGAACATATAGAGCATGCTTGACATTATTGAGAACTAGTTTGGAACCATTATTACTTTCCAAACAAACAGTCTCAATGCCAAGAACCGCAACCTCATGATTATTTCCCATTTTTAACATCCCAAAATTACCTGGAGTATAAGAAGAAAATAATTCCTTTCTGGGCGTGACATGAAAAATAGCACCAGAATCCATAAACCCGCTAGACTCATCGCAAATAAGATTGACGGCATTTTTATCACAAGAAATAAGAAGGTCATCGTTAGCAACAACAGCAACACGAATTTCATTATTGCCTTCTTTATTTTGTTGTTTCATATTTCTCTTGTACCTGAAACAATACTTCCTAATATGCTCATTCTTGTGGCAATAGTCACATGTAACATTCTTGAATCTAGACTTTGAATAACCTACTAAACTTGTTTCTCCCCCTGTCTTTAGTAACCAAAACATCGGAGTGTGAAGTAGAAAAAGATGAGCCTTGAGATCTTCTTCTCATCTCTTCATTCAAGACATCACTCTTAGCATATTTCATGGTCACAACACCACTAGGAGCAGAATTAGTCAAAGAAACTCGAAGAGTTTCAAAAGAATCTGGCAGAGCATTAAGAAGCCATGGTCCCTGAATTTCTTCATCGAATTTTACACTCATTCTGGACAGCTGGTCAAGAACACCCTGAAAATAAGATTAGAAATAGGAGTGCCCTCTTTATACCTGATGTTCATCAATTGTTTCAAAAGAAACAACTTATTATTGCTAGTCTTCGAAGCATAAAGTGTCTCAAGCTTATCCCATAAGCTTCTTGTGTGTGTCTCATTAACAATGTTATTTCTTACATTATCTTCAACCCATTGTCTGATTTAGCCACAAACCTGTAAATGCTCAAATTTTCAATCCTCATCATTCATAGATTCAGGTTTATTAGAAGCAAACACATGTAGATGCATTTTCTTGACAAGTAAAAGATCTTTCATCTTGTCTTTCCAAGTATGATAATTGCTATCATTCAAACAAACCATCTTGATCATATTTGACTTCATCATTCAAATAAATAATCAACAACAACCCAATGCTCTGATACCACTTTTTTAGGAAAGGCAACCACAAAATAAGCGTGCACGACAGGGCGATAGCGGAAGAAAACTCAAGTCAAAACTTTTCCTTCTATTTGAACCAAGAGAAGACAAAATAATGCAAAAAAAAACATTGTTCGGGGAAGCAAACAAATCAACCAAGCCAACAAAATAAATCAACACACGAGACACCAAATTTAATGTGGAAAACCTCTTTGGTGTGAAAGTAAACCACAAGGCCAAAGCTCCACTAAAATCAACAAGAGTTACAAAAGTGTTCTCCAAAATGGTCACCAACAAAGTGTCAAACAATGAGCAACACAACTACAAGAAAGCACCAAAACTAGAGAAATAAAAGGAGCATAAAACACCAAATCGCAGCTACTGTTCAGGAGCAAAAATCTGAAGCTACAGGACTTCAAATCACCCTCTCTCAGTTCCCAATCAAAGATCAAATTGAAAGGAACAAGCTGTCCAAAAATCAGCTCAATCGGATAAGAAACGAGGCGGGAATCGCGATTTGAAATTGGTTGCTAGGGCTTGTGCGAAAATCTGCACTCTCTCACTTTTCTCTCTATATGGTTGCTCTCTAACTCTTGTAATTCTACTCAAATAAGACCTAAAAGAAAGTCTTATATATGTAACATAATATTGGGCTTATGGGCAAACGTCAGTTAGTCAATGGGAAACTTACATAAATATACTATATTAAGAAAATATTTACCATTTATAGCAATAACATTTTTTTCACTTAATCACTTTTAATACATTTATAATACAGTTCTAATACTTATTATAAAGAACAATTTATTTTTCACATATAATACAAGTTTTATTGATGAATAATACATTTATCACACATTTTAATACTCTTATAATTCAATGTGTCAATTTCTTACCAAACAA
>NW_006239511.1:56629-57906 GCF_000226075.1 Solanum tuberosum | reverse complement strand
TATTGCTATAAATGGTAATAAATAAAAAGTATCGCTAAAATCAGTAATTATTTATTAAAAGGTATCAATCCAAGTAATTTTTCCATAAATAAAAGTCCAAGGTTTTGGGTCTTCCTTCCTTTCCTCTGTGGATAAATTTAGCCCAATTTCACTTGGGAAAAATTACTTGGATTGATACATTTTAATAAATAATTACTGATTTTAGCGATACTTTTTATTTATTACTATTTAAAGCAATATATAACAATACTATATTAAATTTGCAATATGTATTAAAAGTGAATTATGTATGCAATATATATGTATTATAACTGGGTTTTTTAAATAGATTATGTTTGTTTGGTAAGAAATTGACACATTGAATTATAAGTGTATTAAAATGTGTGATAAATGTATTATCCATCAATAAAACTTGTATTATATGTGAATAATAAATTGTTCTTTATAATATGTATTAGAACTGTATTATAAATGTATTAAAAGTGATTAAGTGAAAAAAATGGTAAATATTTTCTTAATATAGTATATTTATGTAAGTTTCCTTTTATTTATCCACATAGTAAGGGAAAAAGGCCCAAAACCCAACACGTTAGTGCATTGGTTGCCAACATTACTTCATTCTTTATTCCTGTATTACCCGTGTAACCTATGTAACTCCTAAGGCCATTTATATTCATTATTTATTACTCCATTATCTTCCTATTTATTCCTAGGAAGACTTCCTCAACTATAAATAGTGGTGGTCTTCATTTGGAGACACAAGAAAAATATAGAGAGGAAAAAGTTAGTCAAAAAAGAGAGTTCTAATTAGTTGAAGGGATGTGTTCTTTTTGTGGAGCTTTGGACTCTCTTGTCCAGAGTAAGACTGGGCGCCGGACCAGGTTGTACCGGTACCATTCCGGTTCGTTTTGGTCCGGAAGTATTCGGGACGGAACGGGACACTGTGAACCGGTACACGGGACGGAACGGTATCACGATTTGATACCGGTGTACCGGTACCGATATATCCCGGTTTATTCCGGTTCCGGTCCGGTCCGATTCCGATTAATTTATATTATATTTATATATAATATATATTTATATTATATTTATATATAATATATATTTATATTATATATATTATAATATATATTATACATTATATATATATAATATATATTTCCAAGTCCAACGGGCGGCTGAAAGTCCTCCTAGGGGTCAGCAAAGGCTGAAAAGCCTGCTGCCCCTGAGGCCCTGCCCCCTTGCCCCTGCACCTGCCTCCGCCCCCGCCCCCCGCC
>NW_006239511.1:30353-53348 GCF_000226075.1 Solanum tuberosum | reverse complement strand
TTTTTTTTTATCATTTTTTGAAATGTCGTTCCGTTTATCCCGTCCCGTTCCATTCCGGTCCGTTCCGGTTCCATCCCGGTATATAGTGAGACGGGACGGAATCGTGTATCCGTACCGGTAATTCCGGTCCGGTTCATCCCAGTACCGGTCAACCCAACCTGATCCGGTCCGGTACCGGTTCATTCCGGTCCGGTGATTCCGTTCCGGTCCGGTGCCCAGTCTTAGTCCAGAGTTTGTTGAGTTACACTTTTGTGATTAGGTTGTTGTATCCTGGAGGGGACAAGTCAAGAAGGACTACTGCTGGACCGGTGAAAAACATTTGTTGCAGTAGGCTTGAATCTCCTTAAAGAGAGCGAGATATCCGCACCTCAGCCTCAAGATATTTTATTTCTTTATTTTATTTTCAGTTCTTTGATGCCTAAGATAATTTTAAGGAGATTCATCATGGCTACAATTGAAAAAACCGCGGATGTCAAGATGGGAGACCTTAACAAGCCATTTCGGTTCAATGGTAACCATTTCAAGAGATGGAAGGGTAAAGTATTTTTCTACTTAAGTTTTCTCAATGTTTCTTATGCGTTAACTGAGAAGAATCTTAATAAAGTAGACATCACCTCTATGAATTATGATGAAACTATTTTTCATCTAGATAAAGTGGAAAAGTACGATCGATGGTGATTTCTATAAGTGTCGATATTATATTCTTAATTGTCTATTTGATAATTTTTATGATTATTATGATAGAACTTACTCTAGTGCAAAGAAACTTTGAAAAGCATTGCAGAGTAAGTATAAAATAAGTATGTCCAACAATACTTTTCAAACAAGATAAGTATTGTTGGACAACTATTTTAGTATAATGGACAAGTAAAAATCAACAGAGAGAATAGTAATAATAAGAGATAATGGAAGATTTATTTCTATAATAATGGACATCCACAATTATTAGTTTCATAACGGTGATAAATTTCTTTAAAAAATCTAACTCATTAAATTTAAATGGTTAAATTTTATTTAGGTGGTTAAAAAGCAATTGAAATTTTCAAATGTGGAAGTCATTTATATGTCATTAAAGAAAGCACATCGAGACAAAAAAAAAAAGAAGGAAAATTTAGAAATTAAAAAGTGGATTAGTTGGTTAAACGTTGAATTTTTTTATGCAAACTTTCACACATCGAACATTTGGACTTGTTATTCTAATTATAATTAAATATATTTTCATACATTTGTTTGTGTATGGTCCTTGACCCAGCCCCTTGTTAATCAAAATGGATTATTCTCACTTAATTTGGATTTTGGAGAAAATAGCACATTCATTTCACACGTGAATAGTTCCAATTATTAATGATGTTGGTATGGACGCATATGGCAGAACCAGAAACTTGACGATAAGTACACAATTTTTCTCATATTAAGGACGTACAAAACTAAATGTACGCTTATAATTGTTAATATTTAACTTTCATACGGCACATAATTTTTCAACAAAGAATGTGCACTAAATCACCTTCCAGCCATGATAAACATATATAGGTTGTGGTTGGTAAAGTTATTTTCAGATTTTTTTCATATTTCATCGATCAGAAATTTGAAAAAATATCTTTTAAAAGAAATATTTGAAAAAAATTACTTATTTAGTAGAGGTTGAGAAAATAAGTTCCATAAATGATATTCCATACTAATTTTTCCTCTCTGTCGTACCACATATCGCACTCCCTACCCTCCATCGTTACTGCTATAATATTTCCGTAGATTATATAAAATATTTTTAAGGTAATATTTTCGGCTAGTTACCAAAAATGATAAAATACATTTTCCTTTCTATGTACCAAAAACACACACATAGAGTCATAGCTTGTTTTAATTGACTCTAATTAAGATACCAACCTTTACAAGGAAAATTGCAAGAAGCAAGCTGGAATAATTCAATGCAGTGAAAATTACTGCAAGACACAAGCTGGAACAATTCAATGCACTTATTTTTCACATTATTAATATTATTATATTTTTGGATGTCCTATCTACACATTTATTATATATATAGTGCCATAAGACCCCTTATTTCATCAAAAAAAATAATTGAACACACACACATATTTCATTAGTTTTTTCTATGGCTTTGTTCAATTTTTGCAGCTGTTTCTCTGAGTCGCCAGACTCAGAGTCCAGTAAATTCGTCTGCAATGGAGACGTTTGTGTTTTGCGTGATCCTAAGTCCTCTACGGACATCAATTTCAAGAAGAAGAACAAACAGAAACGGAGCTTTAGAATTCAATTTTCTCAAATTTCTCTATGTGCCAAGTTTTCAAGATAACATGTTTAGAGGTGAATCGAAGATTGAACTCATTATGCTTTTCATTTTATGGGTTCGAAATTTAATATAAGTTGAAATTTTAGTAAGCTTTTACATATATAAATATATTTGTTGTGCATTGATAATGTTGGCGGTTGGCCTATTGATTATGTATTGGGGGTTCATTTCTTCTAGTGTAAAGCAAAAAAGAAGAAGAAGTTTATTTCATGACGTGGGGATGATTCATTTATACTATAGTTACATATCTTCTTCATCGAATTGTTAACATGAAGCTTAAAATGTTTTTCAATTTTTTCACATTCGTTCGTAGTTAGTTAAAATATTTTGGCAATATTTTCTTTGAGAAAATAAATTTATTTAAAGATGAAGAAAATGACTTCCTTTTAATGAAATAGGGAAAATAAATTTCTTAAATAACATTTCAAGTTCATTGTTCCTTCCCCATCCCTTAACCATCCCAACTCTGAACCCTCACTCACTACCCCATTCCTCCCGCATAGTAATTTAATTTGCTAGATTACATATAAATAATATTGAAGAATACAATATAATGGAGAAAATTGTACAACTCAAGTTTCAACAAATAAAAAAAATCCAAAAATAAAATGAGGTGAACGTGGATCGAACACGTGACCTTCAGATCTTCAGTCTGACGCTCTCCCAACTGAGCTATCCCCGCTTTTGTTTTTTTTAACTACTTAATTTATAATATACCAATATTAGCAATGTCTATTTGCTGATAAAAGAAAAATGGATTATATTAATGGTTTTTAAGCAAATTCAAGTTCTCTTTTTCTCTGTCATTTTCATGGGAATTAATAAACTAAGTTATATAGTACTCTTAATATGTGTTATCTGGAGAAATATCAATAGAAATTTGGTGTTTAACATGTCCTTCGAGAAATTTTCCCTTTTATTTTCCACTGTATTTGTTGTATATGAGAAGAATGTCTTTTTTTCTCTTCAACAATTTTTTAATTTTAACTTTTCATATGACATATTTAAGACCACAATATTAAAAGATATTTTGATACACTTAATTTTTAATTTAAAACCACAAGGACATTAAAATGAATGTTGAAAATCGACAACAAGCTATTAAGATTTTTCGTAAATATCTCGTGTGGAGAGATTTTGATTTATCAAAAAGAGAAAAACTAATTTAAATAAATTCTATCACAAGGTCTTCACGAGAATCTAACCTAATAATCAAATGTCTTGCATTGCAGCGTCACAAATACAAGAAAGCTCACTTAGCTTGGCTACTTAGGTGCGCGAAGGCCTTGAATAGCAAGAAGCCAATTCTTGCATAGGTTGATGTCGAGTAGAGATAAAATGATATAATGTGGTGGGACAATAAAAATATAGTTGGTGGATGATTGAAAAGACATAAAAGTATATTTTTGGAGTTAATTAGTAAGCTCTGGAACAAGAGGAATTGGAAAATTATGTAAGTGATGAGAAATATAGTCAATAAAAATAAGGTTTAACAACTCAGTAATATCATTTCATTCTGTCAATTAAACTAGTTTGTTTGGGGAGATAGTCTTTGTAATATCTTATGAATTTTAAAATCAGATCATATCGTACCTAACAAATCAAGAGAGGTTAAGAGATTTTTAACTTCAAAACTTTAGGATTTGTAAAATGTACCACGGACCATAAATGGTGTTCGTAGATCAACTTCAGAAATTTGGTTTTTAATTAACTTGAGTTTCACAAGTTCAAACCACGGGTTGTGGATCAGATTATGGATTGTAAATTGGACTCGTGGAATGATGTGCAAGAAAACAGAACTATTGTTTCTACTGGTTCACTTTCACAGACACAGTCTACGGGCCATAGATGGAATCACATACTGTAGATTAGTCTCGTGGATTGAACTCAGAGGCTGAAATTTTAGTCTGAATTCGACGGATGGAATCTACGGACCGTCAATCATTCACAGACAATAAGTGACTCTCGTGGAAAGTTTTGACAATTTTTATTTTAAGATTAGTTTGGTCTTTCTCCTCTTTTAATTTCTATAATATGTCATTTTTTTCTATTCTAAGTGGGATTAGGGGGAACGGGCGACTAATACCACTCCCCCTATGCCAAACACTTAGAATTATCAGACAATGCAATCAAACTCTTCTTAAGCAAGAAACTAAGGTTCTGCATCTTCAAGCTTTAGCTCAAGAATTCCATCAGATATTTTCATTCCAAGTATGTAAGATTTTATCAACGAGTATTCTTTTACCCATTAAGTCTCAAAGAAAACCTAAGCATTCGTTCTTAGACTCGTGGCTAGATAGATTGCAGCTTTCCAATTAGTAGTTTGTCCGTCCTTCTCATTCGAGGACTTCATGAATTAGTTAGTAGTTAGACTTGTTGCTAGTTCTATTATTTGTTATAAGGTAGCTAAAGGTCATGTCCCAACATACTTGTTTTTCTCATTCTAGATAGTTGATGCTTTATTTAGACGTTAGTTATGCAGTTTCATGGATTTTTGAATTATTTTGCTCAGACTCATATTTAGTACATGTTTAGTTAACCATATTTTAGATTCCGCTCATATTTCATAAAATGCCAGATCAATTCATTAGCAGCATGTCAATACCAAGAGTCCACCTGGGGTCATTCGTGATCTTGATGCAGTCATACCTAAGGTGTAGACTCAGATCGAAAAGATTCATCTTCCAATTTTCCCTTCCTTCCAATTCCAATATTTTGGATTTTAGCTTCCCTCATTCCTTTTATTGAGCATAATGATGCGAATCGGGCTTGTTGTGCAAATTGGATCTAAACTTCAACACAAAATTAACAGCCACATGTTTTAGATGTTAGCTCCAACAAGGACAAGAGTAGTCTCAAGCTCTGACTTAAAATCAACTCTCCATTTTAGAAGTTTCATTAAATCGAAGTTTCATTTGCATGCTATAGATCGAAATAAAAAAATTTAAGCTATACATATTCCTATAATATTCTTCCAGAGTAAAATCAATAAAAATATGATGAGACTATACACCTTAATCTGGATAGCTCCTTTTATAGCCATAGTTCTCCCAATATTAGATCTTATCTTTTCAATTGAAGGTTTAATTATAAAATTTACCTATAATAGTTAACCGACAAGTCTCGACTAGTTTGACATGCTCTTTCTTTGAAAGACTCACCATCAATTTTCCGACTACCAACTCATAGGGCCGATGCTCTAGTTGTTATTGTTAGAGACAAAGATGAAAAATGAATAACAAAAAATGTAGATTGTTGGATCGATTTAACAAATGCTGAAAAATAGAATAGTAAAGTTGATTTGATTACAAACTTTGAGAATAAACAATGTATTAACCTAACTTGTTTTTATTTTTAAAAAAAAATTGAGGGTCAAATTTGAGACAAGTTGACATTTCTAGTTTATTCCCTCACCTCCTTCTGGAAGGCAAAAAGCAAAGAATAGTCTGAATAATAAGAAGAATAAAAAAGCAAAGCTGCTGTAGGCAGTACGAACTTGTTCTCCCTTAAGACTTTCCTTTCTCCTAAACCCTACTCCATTGATCTTCCTCCATTGATTCTTTAGGTCAAAAGCTTCTTCTCCTATGTATTGATTTTTCTGTAAGAGATCTACTTTATCGCCACCATCTAAACTTTTTTTTTAACAGGTTTAATAGACCAAATCTACGATGCTGGGCGTTTTAAGGCGCAAGGTTGCTTCTGCTTCGGTATGTTTTCTGATTTGTTTTTAAAGTTGTATACTTTGTTCGGAGCTTTATGATGAGTTGATGAAATGAATATGGCGATTTTTCTGTTTATTCTTTTGGGCAGGGTTTAGGGAAATCTATGTATGCAGTTCGACCTGCAGTGTCTACATCTAGAATTTCATCTGCTGCAACTGAAGAGGTAATGTCTATTTATAGCTGGATGTAAATGTAAATGTTTCTTATCTTATTGATTTTCAGTTTTTCGGTGGTCAAGTTTTTGTTAAATTCTATTATGGTACATTTTTACCTGAAATTCTTGCAATTTGAGGTGTGACATCTGGTCAGTTTTATACATTACTGAGCTAGCACCCAAGGTAATGATGCTTTACACAATTACACCTTTGAAATTCGAAGCTAGAGGTGTCAGAAATGTTACCACAGGGAGAACTGACGTAGTGGTCAATGAAGTGGGTTAAACAACATGATGTCTTAGGTTCAAATCCCAGCTAGAGGTGGGAGAAATGTTACCACAGGGAGAGCTGACGTAGTGGTCAATGAAGTGGGTTAAATAGCATGATATCTTAGGTTCAAATCCCAGCCAAGACAAAAACACGAGGCAGTTTCTTTCTATCTGTATTCCTTCCTTGGCAGTATGGAAAATCTATATCTATAAGGAAGTCTTGGAGGTCATCTGTCGTAGACTTGGTGGACAGAGTTACCTAATACTTATTACTAGTATACTTATTGCTGGTGGGAGGTGGAAAGTATCATATGGAATTAGTCGAGATGCGTGCAAGCTGGGTCGGACATTATGGTTATCGAAAAAGATGTTAATTATTGAGCTATCGGGTTTAAGTACTTGATGATCGTTTGTCAATAGTCTATCTTGGTCAATGAAATGACAACATTGTTTTGATAAAGAATATCAGGTTATCCAAACATGGAGTACTGTTCATCAAATTGATTTCCTTTAACTTAGTAGGTTTTTAGGTTGTTTTGCTAATTAGGTAAATTGGTTTGGAACTGTATGATGTCAGTCCTTAGACCTCACCTGCAGTTTACGTTACCATGTCTTTTTTCCTTCTACTTCTCGTATCTACTGTGATATTTCTAGCTTTCGGCTATGATTGTGTTTTAAATTAGGTAGTTTCCAGAATTCATGATATGATGTTTTGAGATAAACCATCTGATAGTTATCCAGGCAATATATATATTTTTTTGTCCTCTAATTCCGGGATGCTATTTGTCTTTTGGAATTCCAGTCTCATATATTGGACTGGCTATGCTCCTTCCTTTTGCTTGTATACTTTGTTCTATTTGAGATTTAAGGCATAACATACTTTTCACATGTCAACAGATATTACTTCTTCCTAGACAATGCGGTCATGCTCGGCATTTCAGTCATCTTGTTTTACCTGGTAATTGTGGTGGCTCAATCACAAAATTCAATATATTCATCTCATGTTGCTATTGTTATTAACTCCTAATTTGTGATACAGGATGCTCAGTGAACTTGAGGCCAGAAAGGTTAGTAACCATTTTCATTACTAAGAGACCTGCTTTGTAAAGGTGTATAGCATGAAAAAATGCACCATATGTTTCCTCCAATTAGCGTTCCCATTTTCCTCATAGGACAACCATGCTTTAGTTCTATGTTTGAGGTGAAACTAACAATTGTCTTTTTAATCTTTGCATATCTTAGTATTGTTGTTAGTATACAACTTGATCATTGTTTTTTGTCATTATACTTTACTAGAAGACCAGACCTTGTTTTTGGTGGCTGCCTATGTGTCTTCCTGTACATAAATGAGAAATCAAGAGCTGAGGCAGTTCGAGGCCTCACTTGTTTACATTAGGTTTAAGACGTCTTAATCTAAATGATTAAAATTTTGTCTCTAGATCTAAACACTAAATGATTAAGATTGTTTATTTTCTAACATCTGAATATGCATAATTTATTTATTTTGTAAAATAAAAAAAATCATTATTTGATATAAAAATGAAACATTTATGTTCGCTAGTGATGGTGAAGATGGTTTGTAGTGATAGTGGTGGTGGTAATGGTTGGTATTGGTGACTAGTAATAGTGGTGGTGAAAGTTGTGATAGTGAATGTCGTTGGTGTTACAGTGATTGTCATGATTGGTAGTGGTGGTGGTGGTTGTGATGGTGAAGTTGGTTGATGTTAGTAGTTAGCGGTGTTAATGTTGGTGGCGGAAGAATGTGTGGTGGTTGATGATGTGTTGGTAGTAGTTGGTGGCACTGATAGTTGTGATGGTGGAAGTGGTTGGTAGTAGGGATTGACTGTGGTGGTGGTAGTGGCTGATAGTGGTGGAATAGGTGACAACAACGGTGACAATGACGGTGGTGGTGGTACTTGGCAGTGATGCTAGTTGTGATGGTGGTAGAGATTGACTACTGGTGGTAGTGGTATTGGAGGTAGCGGTGGCGACAACGACAATGATGATGATGGTAGTCATAATGGATATAATTTTAATGATGAGGTGGTAGCGGCTGATAGTAGTAGTTGGCAGCGATGGTTGTAGTAGAGATGGCTGATGACGGTAGTGGTGGTGGTGGTTGTAATGACAAATATATGGTTAGAAGTGATGGCTGGTGATTGTGAATAGAGTGGTGAATATTATCCACACAAGAATACCTCTTAATGATATTAAGACTTTGTTTGATGAATAAGACCTATTCAGATCAATTAAGTGCTTAAATCTTAATGAAAACAAATGCACTTAATGACCTAGGTCTGAATCATAGTGCAAACAAATAAGCCTTGAGAAGGACAGCATTTTCATGGGCCCTAAAGAAAATAAGATCTACATGTTTCTATACATGATCTAAGTAGAACACTCCCTACTTCCTGTTTTATACTATAATAACTATACAATGGTGGAGGGCTTCCAAACACATTGTAAGCTATACTGGTGTTGAGAAATAATCAACCCCATGAATAGGGAATGTATAGTAATGCTATGCATGACCCAATATTGAATGTTGATAAGAATACAAACAAACAAACATAATTTGATTGCCTATAGATTAGTAAAATGACTTGCATTTTCACATTGTTGTTAGAAGAATATATTAATTTTTGAAGACTTGGAGATTGATAAGGAGAAGATCATATCATGATCTAGATTTGTATCTTAACTAAATTGAACTTTACTATTGGAAAAGTTGTGAATGATTTTATTGTGTTGGGATTTTCGGGATGGCCATAGGGGTGGGACTTCATCATACAATTACAAACTGAGAGTAAGGGAGTTTTATGATCATAGATCTGATAACTTTGTATGCCCAAAGAAGTCTTTGTACCCAAAAAACAAAAAAAGTTGATCTTGAAACAATAAAAGAAGTGGATCTTAAAAAGCAATATTAATCTGCTTTAGTGTGTGTATCTGTACATATATTATCTATTATTGCAGCAGTTGACCTGTATCAATAATGCAGAACTGACCACAAAGATATTTCACTTTTATACCCTTCAAGTCATTCTTAAATTGTAGTTTAAAGAAAGGAAAACAGAATAAAATGCTGGATATGCAGTAAAATAACTGAAATCATTTTCGACTATTATTCTCCCATTTTCATCACCAACTGTATAACAAAAGATGAGATAATACGCCTTGAAGTATGTGCACGCTTTCTTAAGCTGTACCCTGTTATGATGTAATTCTTTCTTTGGTGGATGTTAGTGAGTAAAGAGCAAGCGAAATTGATGATTATGTTGCATTTTGCTGCTTCTACTTTTTTTGACTCTCCTTTTTTGTTGGTCCACATGAATTATTTTGCTGTCTGCAGGGAATCTGTGGGTAATCTTCACTCAAGTCTATCACAACAGATTTGCATCAGGCCTTTTTGTTCAAATAGTGGTATATCTTCTATAATAGTGATTAACCTTGTCTTGAATCTTTTTATTAATGCTGCATCTGCTAATGTACAACATGTAGCTATTTAAAATTAAAATGTCTTCTCTAGTTTTTGTCACCTGAAATGATTATTACCTATTCATAATCTTTGAGAAGATACCGTTTCCTTTTCTGTTTTAGTATTGAGATATTAGTTCTTTTGTTATTTCCATTGTGATCTCTAACTTTTAACATGTTAGTCGCGATAATCTGCAAATTCCTATTTAAGATTGAATGATTAATTTGCATAATCTATCTAAACATACAGAGATAGCTACTTGGAATGGGGGTGAAGTTATGTATTCATTTAAAATTTAAAATTGATTTATACTCCATATGTTGTGAAATGATGGATTGGTTGGATGTTTACTCTTATTCATCTTCCTGTTTCCATTTCTAGTCTTCCCTTCAGTGCTATCCCTTTTAGTTCTTCTATTGGGCTTGGTTGGGATTAAATATGAATACACAGGAACATTAGGACGTTTACCCTTCTATTTTCATTATTAGTACATGAATTCAGCTGATGGATATTTTGAAATACGTTAATCCAAAGTGGAGGGATCAGCTATACTTGTACTGCAATAATGGAGTTTAATGATGACTACCAGTGTTATGTCTAGCAAGTTCATTATAGACACTTTTAACCCATGTATTCATTGTGTGCACAAGTAGTTGTCTCTCAATTGTTGAATGAATGACCATCAGTGAGATGACTGACAATTTTATTAATAGTTCAGAAATTGCTTAAATTGCCGTGTCCTACTGTGCTCAATTGTCTCTGCAATGTAATACAATTACTAACATTTTGTGCCTTTCTTTTGCCTCATTTGTATTTCTGCCAAAGGTGATCTGGTCGAAGCTGTTGTTCCTTATATGGGCGAATCCATAAGCGACGGCACACTGGCTAAATTGCTGAAGAGTATGTTTTTTGTTATTGTGTCCACAATTTTTATTTTTTTTATAACTTGGTTATATTAATCTCAATTCTTTTTGTGCAGATCCTGGTGACAAAGTAGAAGTTGATGAGCCAATTGCTCAGATTGAAACAGATAAGGTATTTGAACATGTTTAACTAATTAACTCCAATTTTTTTTTATGGGTTTCTGTGGAGGTTAATGGCTTACATGTCATCCAGGTAACAATTGATGTAACCAGTCCTGAAGCCGGTGTAATCCAAAAGGTAGAATATCGTTTTAATACTGGAACTCTTCATTTTCTTCCCCAGGTTTCTTATTTATTTGTTATTTTGATATCAATGGATTTTGCATTTGCTTTTGAACATTGATAGTTTGTAGCTAAGGAAGGAGACACTGTGGAACCAGGCTTCAAGGTTGCTATCATTTCAAAATCTGGTGAGGGTGTGGAGAGTGTAGATCATGTTGCTCCGTCTGAGAAGCCATCTGAAAAAGAAGCTCTGAAGCCAACTTCTCCCATTCAAGAGAAAAAGGAGGAAGAGATGAAACCCAAAGTTGAGACAGCTCCTGTGAAGGAGAAGTCTAAGGGAACTTCACCGCCTCCTAAACGGTCTGCTACAGAACCCCAACTTCCACCTAAAGAACGGGAAAGACGAGTAAGTCTCTTAGACTTTTGAAAGCTTCTTGTCACGACACTATTCATTTGAGCATCTGTCTCAATTACTGAGTAGCAACATCTGAATCCCTCATGATGATAGGTTCCCATGACTAGGCTCAGGAAAAGAGTTGCCACTCGATTGAAAGATTCTCAGAACACATTCGCATTGTTGACTACATTCAATGAAGTTGATATGTAAGTTTGGATTGTTATTTGATAAACAAATTTGTGAGTTTCTTTGTCATATGTTGTTGCTTAACCCTACTGTTATCAGAAAGATAACCAAGTCCTCTGACAACTTGATCTATGTTGCATGGATTTATGTAAGGGTACATATTCAGTATGTGTCCGGTACTGATGTGTTAATTTTTGCCAACTTTGTATTTTGAAGAATCCACATGAAAAACCATGCTCATATCACACCCGTTTGACATGGGTACACCAATGAAAATGGAAGGGTCCATATATGATGTAACAGGTTTTTTAGATGAGTAAAACTGGTTTACTTGAGTGATTTAGAAGGTCCAAATCTTAGTACTTCTTTCTTTTTGGTGATATTTTTTTGTAGCTAGTGACATTTGAGGTTATAACTTAAGCATCTTTCTCAAGTTAATATCCTGTAAGCAGACTGTTTCTGTTCTTCTGATACATTATAGATGTAGGAGCCATTTGTCATACCCCATGAAGTGAAGCTACACACTCATTATATAAGTAAGTTGTATTCACTTTCTTCCATCTTTCTTATTGAAGGACAAATTTGATGAAGCTCCGATCTGAGTACAAAGACACGTTTGTTGAAAAGCACGGTGTGAAGTTAGGACTCATGTCTGGATTTGTGAAGGTATGAAAAGCATCCATGTTGATAATATTTTTAATATATTTTTGTTGACTAACTACAATGGAAAAGATCTTAATACTAAATTTCAGGCAGCAGTTAGTGCACTCCAGAATCAACCTATAGTTAATGCAGTTATTGACGGTGATGACATCATATATCGGGACTATGTAGACATCAGTATAGCTGTTGGCACCCCAAAGGCATGAGCACCCCTCTCTTTGACTCAATATTTTGAATTAAATTGACAGTTTATAGACAACCTGTAATCTGATGGCTCGAATTTGTCCTTCTACCTGCTTTTGAGACCCTACTCTTTGTGTTTATTTGCCAATGTTCAACTTTCCTTTTCCAATTGTTCAGGGTCTGGTTGTCCCTGTTCTCCGCGACGTTGACCGAATGAATTTTGCTGAGATAGAAAAGACAATAAACGAGCTTGCTAAGAAGGCAACTAATGGAACCATCTCTATTGATGAAATGGCTGGAGGATCGTTTACAATATCCAATGGTGGTGTGTATGGAAGTCTTCTAAGTACCCCCATCATAAATCCTCCTCAGGTACTTGTCCTTATTGAGACAACATGGCTTGAACTTTGAAATTTCCCAGTAGAGCTATCTGACGATTGATGTTTGTTGCTTGACTTTGTAGTCTGCTATCTTGGGAATGCATTCAATAGTGAATCGCCCAATGGTTGTTGGAGGCGACATTGTCTCAAGACCAATGATGTACATTGCGCTGACATATGATCATAGGCTGATTGATGGAAGAGAGGCAGTATACTTTTTGAGAAGGATTAAAGACGTGGTAGAGGATCCACGTCGCCTGCTCCTTGATGTTTGAAGATAAGATATACAACCATCTCTGGCTTTTGATTTGACTTTTTGTGGTATACCCAAGTGTTTGCGCAAGCTAAAAACCAGAAAATAAACGTTCGTCAAAGTTATTGAGGCCTTTGACATTGCTTTTGTCCCTGATTATTTAACCAAGTTGCAAACATCTATACTTGAGACATACAAATAGAGATATGTAACAATTCCCTGATTCATACTTTCCAGAACTCTATACTTTTTCACATGATGCCCAAGGAGGGATAATTTATTGCTCGAATATATTTCACACCTTGAACTGTTTTTATGCATTTTGGTTTCATGTTATGCAGTGACTCTTGTATTTGTCTTCTTGATTTGAAGCAAAACCCTTTTTTAGAACTGTACTGATAACCCTGATTGGAATTCACTTGTGTTTCAGATTCATCCATACAACAATTATTGGTTATGTTACGTGGCAATTCATTATGTTCATATCGATCTATTATGTGCTCCTCCATCTAGCATTGAGTATAACTCATACATAACTGTCTTAACTCTACCATATTTTTTGGAACAATCACCAAGTCTTTTTTTTAAAAAAAAAAACTATGGATCTATTATTAGAGATGAAATGTGCAATGTATTGTTGAAAAATATTCATAGGTCCCAAGCCCGTCTAAGAAAGGTCTCTTCCCTCTTCCATGTCAAGAGAAAAAGAATGTTGCTTGATTGAGGATAGCATTTTACGGCCACATGAATTTGAGGGTAAAGAGCTCGCGATATCCGTTGATTTAATCTTTCGAGCAATTAGCGGAAAAAAAGGGTTAAGGGTTATACTATGTAAGTCTACTTTTCATACAATTTTGTTTTAAATTGATCATTTTTATTATATTTAGTTCAAGACTACCAAGTTAAAGGATATTTTTTGATATATGTTACATCTTTAATTTAAAACCATGTCAAATATTCTCCTTCGTACCAAAGGCGCTACCATTTCTTCGGAAATTTCCAAATAATCTGTAAGAAACTTTAAACTTTTGCAAAACAACAAAAAAAAAAGTTGTTTCTATCTTTTTGAAGGTTTACTCTATTTTATTTTATAAAAAAAACATCTAAACAGACGGCGTTCACACACTTGGTTCATTTTGCCGAGTTGATGTTTTTCTCCAGTTGGGCAAGTGAAGTAAAATTTGACAAAAAGTAATTTCCTTTTAACAACAGTAAATCCAAATACATATTGGTTTCCAAAGAATTAAAACTGATTGACAACACAAACAAATCAATGAACTTTCCCAGGCAAACTATAGAATACACGATCGTCGAAGTGAATAAATCTAAGTAGAAAATCGAAATGAAGAAACACTAGACATAAAAACCTACTCTCGAACACCGGAGAAATTTAAATTATGATAGATATCAACTTGATGAAGGAAAAAAAATGATAGATGCTTAACTTAAGAACAAAATATGACTACAGTGACAAAGTAAGCTACACCACTTTTGCAGAACATGTTATTTTCCTGCTTTTTACGACTCTCCCCTTTGCAAAAATCCACGGTTGTTGAGAAACTTGATTGTAGATTGAAGATATTTGTTGTTAGAGCTCAAAGATAGCTTGGCAGTTTCGACCAGCTTGGAGCAAATTTCTGATGCTCCTTGACATACCTACTTAACAAGCATTCTAGGATTAAACAACAGAACTTTGACTATTTACTTGCATCAAACCTTACAAACAATCCAACATTTTAACGTCCATCCATAAGAGATAGGAAGATTTGAAAAAAGCTTTCTCTTTCGTTATTGGTACTGGTACTAACTTGAATGTCTTGGAGATTAGGTGCAGTTTTATATACCAACCAGGATGACAGGTCCTTCAGTCAATGATTTCAGGAAAAAAGCACACAAAGAACTGTGACTTACTTCAAAAGAAGATGCAACAGCATTGCAAGCATCAAGTGCGAGATTTCCTCGGGCAGCCTTCAAAGACAGTATTCAGATTTAGCTTAATAACGGGCCCCTAATTCTTTTATCTTTCATGGAAGAGCAAAGGATAAGCAAGGTGTTACCTGTATTGGTTCTTGTAAAACAGTATCGATTAAGCTCTGAAGAAGAACAGTAGAAAATGAAAAAAGCTCTTGCAGATATTGTTGATCACAATAGAACAAAGAGTCATTGCCCATAACCTGGATGCATGATAAATCAATATTGAGAGGCTAAAGCACTAGGACACTTGCGAAAGAAAGATGAAAAATATATAGATATCCAATCAAGGGAATGAAAAACTAGTAAGAGAATGAAGGCGGTTCCTTTTTTAGGATAATCTTTCACGTATCCACCATTTATTAACATAGTACCAGAAACTGCAAGTTGTTATGCCCATAACAATAATTGTAACTGCCAATCTGACCTTTCTCAAAAGAAAAAATATATTTATAACAGGCATTTCTTCCAGTAAATGAAATGCCCACATGTATAGTTTCTCATTCCACCCATAAATAAAATGGTTGCATGTAGGACGATCTTACATGATGAAATGTCATACACACCTTGTTTTTATCAAGTTATACAGTATACTCGTGCACCATTCATCCTACACACCCGCTGTAAGGGGTGCCCAAGATATTGCCGTAGAAAGCAAACTTTTAGAACTATCTCGGTGAGAAAATAAGAGAAGAGAAGAGTGATGACCTGATGTATACAAGACACTTGTTTATAGATGTCAAACACAACAAACATGATAATTTATTGACATAAGATTGGCTCCTCAAAACTGGGAGTCAACCTTACATACAAAAGTGAGCACATATGGAGAACTCGTATTCCTTGTCATCTCGTAAGGAATCTAAGAGATCAAAAATAGGAACATGATCTTCTAAATACATCCCTCTACACCAGAAGTAAAAAGAGCTAGACATTTCATTTTCAATTTCTGTACTATACTATCTTCAAAAAACATCCCTTGTTCCTTTCCTCACAAATTTCTCCACCAGATACAAGCTTGAGAATTGAATATTCTCCACCCCCCCCCCCCCCCCCCACAACCACCACTGCGACCAGATTGCCAATTACTACAATCAACTACTATCACTGTTAGACAATCACCACTATCCGCCACCATTATATATAAGACAGCCAACATAATCATCCGCAACCATCATTAGCTATCACTATCATCCACCGTCACCAACTATCACCATTAACCACCACTTCCTGCCACCACTAGCTCTTACCCTCAACACCTCCAGTAGCCAACACCATCCTTAATTGACACCCACAACCACCACCGCTAGCCAGCACTACCACCAACCATCTTATGATTTTTTAAAAATATTTTATTGATTTAGCGTTAGATTGATTTGGTATTTTATTAAATTTTATATTAACTTATTTTTAAATGTTTTTGTAAAATAAACAATCTTAATTATTTAGTGTTCAAGTCTTAATACAACAATAGAAAATGTAACAAACCCTGTATAATTTCATTCCCACAAGTGGATCTAAAGAATTGAATATTTCCCCCCCCCCCCCCCCTCCCACATAACATCTTTCTGCTAGCTCCTAACCTCGCCACAGTTCTCAGAAACAGTGTACTTGATTTAAGCATAAAATATCAAATCCAAAGAAACCTACAATGTAAAAGCAGGTGTTGCTGCGATCTCCTGTTGTTGCATTAACAACATTAATGATACTACATTTTTTTCTTTAGATTGTCTAATGCCAAAATAGCATCCTATACTGCATATGACATAGAAAACTCCACCATCCTTGAAGCTCTAGATCTTCATAATGATTTCCAATCGGTTATTGCTTCTACACATTGAACAGAACTGAACATGATAGTATGACTTCACTGTGAAGTATTTACTAGATCACCCTTCCAAAATCTGAAAATCATCCTCTCTGAACTGTGTGGGAAGAGGGATGTATAACCTCTGGGAGAATGTTTTACCTCTTCAAATTCCCAACCCTGTAAGGGTCTTACAAGAATAATCTCAAGACACCTGCACACCACCACTTTTATGGACCTCCGCACCATGATCTTGTCACTCATAACAGAATAAATTTGGGAAGCCTTCTTTAGATGTGGTGTCACCATAAGATACATCAAGCCAGAACCGTATTCAGTTTACAGTTCTCACATAGAATCCAATACGCTTTGAAAAGATCAAATACCCTTCATAATCCATTTGCCGTCCCCATAAGTAGTTGTCACCTCCTTAACATTCATATCAGTCACAACTCACATCCATACTTCACCCAAATCACTTTCTTCCCATAGGATTCTCCTCGCATGTGAATCTCCTAAACTGTCTTCCCATAGTAAAAGTATCTAATGTACGAAGAGCTAGCTCATCCAGATGACGGGAATGAATCATTTCATTCAAACTATCTCATTCTTAATAAGCTGACTTTAGCAGGAATATAATGTTTTCCTACTTGGCTACAGCTGATGCATTCACAGCAGTGACACCTATGCCTTGGATCAAATTCATCTCTAATCATCACTAGTGTAAATGTTAGATGTGGCTGCTATAAAAAGTAATATTTCCAAGAGAAGGAGAATAGCCATCCTGTCTGCTAAGCTGGATAACAGGATATCAACGTGCTTGATTTACATACTTAATCAGAAAGGACCTGAGCATATCGGAGTAGATACTGAAAGTTGATGATGCAGAGCATCTTTAGGGAAATGTTCCCTGTCTTGAGAATATATATAACACTCCAAACCTCAATATTTCCAAGACTAAATCTGCTAGGGACTAATAATAACTGCAGGAAGGTTACCTACATAAATCATCTTTAATTGCTTTAGCACAAATGATATCCTTCTAAAAGTTTAACCACATACTAATTGTTTCCTTGCATGGAATACTATACATCTGAAAATTGATGTAATGTACAACCAAGTTCATAATTATATAACAGCAGGAATACCTCATCATGTATTGCATGGTACAGGAGATTATTCTGGGACAATGCAGCAACTGTTAAGATGAGTGCACATAACACCTTTGCCTTCATACTTGGCAGCATCCTATAACCCAACAATAGAACATTAATAGAGAATGGAAGGGAAATGATAAAAGAAGATATAAGGATGTCTCACCATGACAAGGAGCTGAGGATGGAAAACATATTCCTGGGGATGCTAGTGACTCCTCGCTCAATGTTACCTAGAATGAAAATCCAGGAGATAAGGCAGTGCCATAAAGCTCATTGGAAGTATAACTTGATCTTCTATCGAAACTTTTTGACATCTAAACATCTTAGCACACTTGTATCAATATCTTTTTGCTTATATTAATTATTAGCTAGGAAGATGTCCTAACTCAATTTACTTTTCCATAAACTTCAGCAGAAAATCGATTAATTCTTATCAAAAAAGAAAATTCACTTTATGCAGTTCTTTGACAACATTCTAGGACCTTACGCATTATCAAATTATTTGTTCCCAATGCCAAATATATATCCAAATTAGATACCAACTGTGGCCAATCTTATAAAAATGCTTATAAAGATGAGCAAAGCAAATTGGATACCAACTGTGGCCAATCTTATGCAAGTACTTATAAAGATGAGTAAAAAAGGAACACGTTCATCTCAAAGAGTTCAACAACTCCATGACTGGCAGCATAATTTCTACAAAATATAGAACCATAACTGATTGAAAACTATCTTCATCACATTAAAAGCTCTATATTTCCATTTCAGAGTTACCAAGAGACATTTCATGATCTAACTCCACAACTTTTGCCTTCTCCATCAATGAGTTTCAGTGACCATCCGATCTAGTAGTACTCTCTAGTCTCACTTTACACAAGACACTAGACCCTCACTATTAAGAATATTGTAAACAATATCGTTAATCAATTAGGAATAGTCCAATTAATTAGATTGATTCTTTCCTGTTTTGGCACTTGTACATTCACTATTTGAATTACAATAGCTTGAAGGAATAATTAAGCTGACTTGTCACTCAATTCTTCCTTTCTTGTCTTATTTTTCTAACATGATATCTGAGCATTGGTGAGAAAATGTTGATTGATACTAATAGGTTAATTACAGGAGTAGCATGATAGTGTATTGAATGTAATTGATTATGTGATATTGTCTTTCCTTATTTAGTCTTAGCACTCATGGTATAAAAACCCATTCTCATGGGTTGTATATTCATAAAGAAATACAAAGAAGCCTTTTCTTCTTCTTTAAATCTTCATGGTGCTCTGGTCTATCCCAATTACTGTTACCGATGTTGCACCCCCATATAAAAGTTTCCACGCTCCAGATGTCCTGCCTTGGATGTGAGGTGGGTGTTGAAGAGTCCCACATTGAGTTAAAAAGGGATGAGTGGTCTCCTTATAGCCTTGCGCAATCCTCCCCTCATCAGCTAGCTTTTGAGGTTGAGTTAATTTCAAGATTCATTTCTTTACATGATATCAGAGCCATTGTTGCCTTTTTGAGGTGAGTTATCTCCCTCACAGCACTAGGGTTCCGTATTTATCAAAGAGGTCAAGTTTTCTCTTTCTTGGTTGGCTGTCTGCATCACAATCTCCTTCCGATCAGTTCCTTTTGGAATTGTTTTTTTCTCCATTGGGTTGCTGGAACATTCCGAGCCTATTCCTACCAGCTTTGATTTATTTTGGCTACCATAATTAGGGTTCCGGAGTGGCAGCTACTTTTAATGTGAGATCTACTTCTCTAACAAATTTTTCCGATTTTTTTTCCATCTCTCAGTTCAAAGGCTTGTTCGGAGTACATACCTACCGATATTTATTTTTTACCGATCACCAAAATTAGGGTTCTGACCCAACAACTAGCTTTCCAACGACTTCTCCCAGAAATATTTTTCAGATCTCAGGTCGAAAACCTATTCCGACCCTTCCAATCCAAGTTCTAGAAGATTTGGTCCAGCCGTTCAGGCATAATTTTTCCGGCTAGATCAGGCAGATTCTATCTCAGGAAGGTTATTGTTTATTTCTGAATATCCGTGCTCAATTTTTGACACCAAGGATCATTACTTGTTCAAACTATGGGTGATACAAAAATAGATAATAATTCTGTCTCAAATTAGTGCTGTAAAATTGGATGTTTCAGAATATTTATCTTCTCCGTTTAGTAGTTCTATGAACTCTCATGGGATCATTAATCAAACATTTTACCCTTATACATCTCAACAAAGTGGGACAACTGAGAGGAGGAATAGGCATCTTATTGAGACTGCTCGCATACTACTCATACAATCTCATGTTACATTACATTTTTGGGGATACAGTTCTCAAATCTTATTATCTTATTAATTGTATACTTTTCTCAGGTATCTCTAAATCAAGTTCCATATGCTGTTTTGTTTCGCTATTCATCTTGTTCTCTCTTCCACCTCATGTGTTTGGAAGTGTGTGTTTGGTCAATAACTTCACTCCGAGAAAAGACAAGTCAGCCAATCATGTTCTTAAGTGCACATTTTAGGTTACTCAAGTGTGCAAAATGTATAGTGACATTACTCACTTGACGTCCAGTGGTACCTTATGTATGTTGATTTCACATTGTTGAATGCAACCATACTCAACTCTCCTCTTCTGACAACCTAAACATTTTTTAGGTGTTACCAGCTCCATGTTTGGGGAATTCTGTCATTATCTTTCCTTCATCTTGTCTCACAATTCAACCATCTATAGTTCACCGCCCACAGTCCATCATCTACAACTTCACTACTCTTGATGTGAGCATGTAACATCAGATCCAAATGATTCACGTCCTGTATCAGATCCTTCAACTTCTACAGACTCTTCTCATAGTCGACTCTTTGAACTTTGGAGAAGTATTTGATCCACTCGTAACCTCAACCCCCTTTATACATGTTTGAGTTGTCATTGGCTCTCATCAGCTCATTATGTCTTTGTGCCATGTTTAACCTATGTTTTAATCCTCATGTCTACAGGTAAAACAGTCTCTCACCCTGGATTTCAACTTGTACTAATGAGGAGATATCTGCTTTACCCAATAATAGTACTTGGGATCTTGTTTCTCATCCGGGTGAATTTGAATTGGTTGTCCGCAGGTTTATATAGTCAAATAGTCCAGGTGATCAAACAGATAGACTTAAGACTTGCCTTGTGACCAAAGATTACATTCAGATATTTGGGCTTTGATTACAATGATACTTTCTCACCCGTGCAAAAATAATATATTTTCATCTTTTTACCATCCATGGTGATATTTGTCATTGACCTCCTTATTTAGTTGGACATTAAGAATGTTTTTCTCCATGATGATCTTGAGGATTGAGGTTTATATAGAGAAACCACCTGACTTCGTCGCTCAGGGGAGTTCAGTTGCCTTGTTCACTTATTGCGACGATCACTTTCTCGTCTAAAACAGTCTCCTCAAGCCTGATTTGGTAAGTTCATCACAATTATGCAGGAGTTGGCATGAATGTGCAACTGATCATTATGTGTTTTATAGGGTATTCTTCTCTAAGTCTTTGAATCAACTTAGTGGGTTATGTTTGATATAGTCATTATTGGCAATGATCAAGATGGTATCACTGGATTGAAGCAATATCTCTTTCAGAACTTCCAAACTAAGGGTCTCCTGGATTGAAGTATTTTCTAGGTATTGAGTTTGCTCTGTCTAAGTCAGGTATTGTCAATTCACAACAGAATATGTCCTAGACATTCTTGAGGAGACGGGAATAGCAGGCTGTAGACAGTCCCATATGGAAGGGCTCTTGCTCAATTCACACTCTTATGGACCCAAATGCTAAGCTTCTGCCAAGATAGGGGAGCCCCTTAGTGATCCTGAAAGATATAGGTGACTGGTTAGTATGCTGAACTACCTTGTAGTGACTGGACCTGACATTGTTAATCATCTAAGTGTTATAAGTCTATTTATGGACTGTCCAAGTGCTAGTCATTGGAATGTAATTGTTCATATTTCTTCTATATGAAAAAGGACTACCTTTTG
Organism: Solanum tuberosum; assembly: GCF_000226075.1. Taxonomy (NCBI): domain Eukaryota; kingdom Viridiplantae; phylum Streptophyta; class Magnoliopsida; order Solanales; family Solanaceae; genus Solanum; species Solanum tuberosum. The sequence continues at coordinate 31,251 of NW_006239511.1, read as the reverse complement.
AGGATCAAAGTCATGCTCAGATCATAGGATACATAGACGTGGATGGGCAGGATAACCTTCTTATAGACGATCTACGTTTGGATATTGTGTTCTAGTAGGAGGTAATTTGATATTTTAGAAGAACAAGAAATAGAATGTAGTTTCTCAAGCTAGTGCAGAAAAAATAAAATCAGGCAATGGTTGCGGGAAACTTGCCAACTAATTTGGATCAAACAGTTGATCAAAAGTTAGAATTTGGAGATATCAATCAAATGAATCAAGCTTCGATTCATATTGTATCAGATCTGGTTTTCTATACCAGGACTAAACACTTCCTCCTCTAGAGGTTTCCTACTTTATTAGAGCATTTTAGACCATGGTCATTGGGATTTCGGAAAATTTCAGACTTGTTCTGATTTGTTCTAGCCCACTACATATATCTATATGCAGTTTGTTCAAATTAACTCTTCACACTACAGGTTCACCAGGTGGCAATTCCCAAGCAGTTGATATTACTATGTCTTGCTTACAACATGCTGTGCTAAGTTCCAAGATGACAAGACACAAAGACATAACGAAGGACAAGCAAAATAGAAGAATTGAAGAGGAACAGATCAAAAACCTGGAATCATAACAATAAGACTGCAAAATTTGCATAATGTTGATTGAAACCCATCAATGTCCTTGGGAATCCTTGAGCCTGCAGATAATGGTATTACAATTTGTGAGAAATATAGGAAAATAATATTATTGAATCGTTGTTGTGTCTACATTATTACATTGAGATCCTATTTATAGACACTAGAATACAATCCTTTACCAAGTAGGATACTATTTACTATTCCTGTTTTTATTTCTATTTCTATTCATATTCTAAATAGGATTGTATAAACCTATTCCTATTCTAATAGGATTGTAT
>NW_006239511.1:30111-30283 GCF_000226075.1 Solanum tuberosum | reverse complement strand
TTATTGAATTGTTGTTGTGTCTACATTATTACATTGAGATCCTATTTATAGACACTAGAATACAATCCTTTACCAAGTAGGATACTATTTACTATTCCTGTTTTTATTTCTATTTCTATTCATATTCTAAATAGGATTGTATAAACCTATTCCTATTCTAATAGGATTGTAT
>NW_006239511.1:28686-30084 GCF_000226075.1 Solanum tuberosum | reverse complement strand
CTATTCCTATTCCTATTCTAATAGGATTGTATAAACCTATTCCTATTCTAACACTCCCCCTCAAGCTAGTGCATACAAATCATATGTACTTAGCTTGTTACAAATATAATTAATCAAGGACCGATGAGGGGCTTGGTGAGATATCTGTAAGTTGATTACTCGACTTCACAAAATTGACAGTCAATCTCAATGTGCTTAGTCTTCTCATGAAATACTGGATTTGATGCATAATGCAGTCAATCTCAATGTGCTTGGTCTTCTCATGAAATACTGAATTTGATGCATAGTACCGATAAAACACAGAGTGATAAAATTACAGTGTTGAACTTCCCAAACCAAACTTGCGAAGACTGTTTCAGACCATAGGGTGACTTACATAATCGACATACAAGGCTACTAAACTCCCCCCTACGCAACAAAGTACTCAAAATCTAGTATAAAGTATATGCATCGTGTTGGAACCAATAGATGAGTCGATATTAAACAAGAAAGTCACCGAAAAATTGGCTGGAACATGCTCATACGCCGGAGTATTAGATTTGATGGCTGAAAGTGGTCACAATCTAAGAAATAAAATTATATGGATAGGGTTGGAATGATGGCACGACCCAACTAGAAAATAGAAATTATATAGGAAAGGTCGGATTGACGGCACAACCCTATTAAAAAGAGAGAAATAATATGGGTAGGGTCGGAAAGATGACACAACCATGCTGAAAAGGAGAAATTATATGAGTAGGGTCGGAATGATGGCACAACCTACACAAATCAGATTTGAGGAGTCACCGAAAAGACACACGGTGCTATGCAACTCAGATATGAGAAAGTAGTTCAGAAAAATCCACGGTACTACGCAAATTAAATATGAAAAGTAGTCCGGAAAGATGGACGGTGCTACGCAAATCAGATATGAAAAATAAAAGTAGTCACCGGAAGGATGACACGGTGCTATACAAATTAAATATGAAAAAAGTAGTCACCGGAAGGATGGCACGGTGCTACACGAATTAAATATGAAAAAAGTAGTCACTGAAAAGATGGCACAGTGCTACACAAATTAGATATAAGAAAGTAGTCACCGGAAAGATGGCATGGTGCCACACAAATTAGATATGAGAAAATAGTCACATGAAAGATACATGGTGACCCAACTTTTGCTAACATAATCATTGGCCAAACGGGCAACATATATGGGTAATAGCCACCCGCCGGCAGCGGAAGCTCTTTGATTTTCTACCAAGATCGTAGAGGCTTTGATACCATGTGAGAAATATAGGAAAAGAATATTATTGAATTGTTGTTGTGTCTACATTATTACATTGAGACCCTATTTATAGACACTGGAATACAATCCTTTACCAAGTAGGATACTATTTACTATTCCTGTTTCTATGTGTA
>NW_006239511.1:13929-28619 GCF_000226075.1 Solanum tuberosum | reverse complement strand
AATAGGATTGTATAAACCTATTCCTATTCTAATAAGATTGTATAAACATATTCATGTTCTAACACAATTCAATATTTTACTATGGAAAACCATGATAAAGCTGGGGTGGAATATCTTAATCTGGTTGCTTCTTGATACAGCAGCATGCATAACCTTCTCAAATTCAGACAAAGAGGCTTCACAACAGATGCAAAAGACACGCTAGTTTGAGTATTTGATCAGGTTTTGAGCCAAAGATATACAGGGTCAAACATGAAAAGATCTTGGAGAACTCAGGTAAATTGAATCAGCAATATGTGCTCCACACAATTATTGCACCTTGTTACTGCTCTGACACTGAGAACTTTGCCTTCTCTTTTCCTCTCTATTATCTTGTCATCATATTCACTAACATTATCTCCAACAGTTCAAAAGGCAAACCCATATCCCATTCCCCAACAACTCAAAAGCTCATATACAAAGGCTAGACTCACGGAGCATCTCCAAAACCTCTAAGCTGCACACACCATTTGGTGCAAGTAATTTTTTTTTTTAAGTTGTAAAATGTGAATAGTGGCAACAAGCACTTCAACCATCCTCCTAGAAGAGGAAATCATGTTATTTTTAACTGATCATGAGCAGAATGTGATTTTTTCGTAAGCTCGACTTCATTGTTGTTCTCAATAATAAACTGAGATGCTTTATCATCCATTGCGGATGTTATGGTAGTAAGCTTTCTACTAATGTTAAAGCAAGTGAGAATGAAACTGTGTTACCTTTATTATTAAATATTTAGTCACCTATTATATATTGCATACTGGATATTCGAGGCAATGACGATATAAACTTCCTCGGAATCAAGGGAGGAACTTAACTCCAAAATCGGATTCAAAAAGTTATTGTAAGTGATACATTTACAGGATAGGGAGAGAAATAGAGAAGGCTCGATTTAATCTTGTGCAGTGCAAATCTACAATTTCCAGTCTACTAATATGCACCGAGCCATCTGGAGAATAATTCGTAGACAAACCTTCAAATAAGTCAACATTATGCAAGCACCTCAATGCTGAATCTACAAGTCCATCTGAGTGAGAAACTAAACCAGCCATTAATGCAACCTAAGAGACCAAAAAAAATAAAAATTCATCTGAATTAACAGCAGCGCAAAATAAGAATAAAGAAAGAACTAACATTACCTCTGCAGTTTCCAAGTAGAGGTTTAACTGTTTCAGATGAGATGGGATAGATGGTATTGTAACTTCACTGCATGCTATACAAGATTTGACAAAAATGACATCACTAATGTCATTCCGTGTAGCTTTAACCACCAGTAAATTGCTGGAATGAACAATCATTTCCTGAAAAAGCAGAAGATACATCTTACAGCCAGTACAATCTTGGTACTGATGAATACAAAGTTACCTTTCTCAAAAAGAGAAGCAGAAGATATCAGACTCATCAACAAGGACTACTTGGAGCAATAATCAGTTTCAAAAGATCTAAACCAAGCTCAAAACTTTCTACTATGTCCAAATTCTACACCATGCTACCTAACAAGGCAGCCAAGTGGGAGCTTGATAGTACTGTTAAAAGGAAACAACACAAAAACCTACCACCTCAGTCCCATGTTAGTTGGTGTCAGCTCTATGAATCCTCATATAAATAGCATTCCTTTAGACCCGTTGCCGTCCAATATTCAATAATTTTGGTTTTGGAACACTAGAAATTTCTCTATACTTTTTTACTCCCCTTGACATATCATGAGTGTTACTTGAAACAATTGATTGTAGGTAAAAATGTGGACAGTCGAGATAAATATTTCCTAACATCCTTCAATATTTCTATGAAGGAAGACTCCATAGCTTTGTGAGGAAATACTCCACCACACCAGAGCACTTCCAATGTACAGGGAAAAACAGATTAGGGAGAAGGCAAAGTGTCATAAGATCACTATTACATGCACCACATCCAGCAATAGGCACACCAATATGCACACATACACACTCAACGAGGAGAGGAAGTACATTAAAGGTCTTTCAGGTAAACTGGAAAGACTAATTCTCTTCAAAAAGACACAAATAACATCATACACCAACTGACAGGGATAAAAAGAACCGGGGAACAAGAAGTAAGAGTCGAGGATATTGTAAACCTCTACAAAGTGACATCACATTCATATAACAGAAACATAAAAAAGAAATCACATAACCCAAAACTGTCCCCTATGCATAATTCATGGAAGCAAAGAATAAGCAAGATTTTTCAGTAATCCATTCAGGATATCTTCACATAGTTTAGAGAACATTAACCTTGACTTCACTCATGCTTCCAAAAGCTCCACGGCACTGAACCAAAAAATCTAAGTGGCGTTTAACTTCAGAATCATAATCAACCTGAATATTATGATCAAGAAATGTATTAGAATAGGTAAAGGACTAATGTGTTGTAGTTCACATTTCTTGACCAAGCAGCAAGAAAAGGAATATTATTTGCAAACAATATTTCATTACCATGTGTATAAAACGAGAAACTAAATGTGCTGAATGGTTGTTCTCCTTTTCCTTAATAGTTGAGAGATCTATGCTATCATGCAAGGACCTTGAAACTTCAAAAAGGAATTGAATGGTCGTAGGATCTCTAACACAAGAATACCTAACAGAGAAAAAAAGAAGAAGATAATTGACAATTATATTTCCATCAGAGAAACTGACAATTTGTTTTCATTTTCCAAAAAAGATATCTTCCTAAGAAAACCATCAGTTGCCTTTGCAGCAAATTAAACATCAGCTAAGTTCAATCGAAAGATTTTAAGGCCAACAATGTTGTATAGGGGTGAACGTTGGGCCTCTAAAGCACATGTCCACAAGGTCAGTTTGCACATATGCAAATATTAAGATGGATGTGCGGTCATACAAGGTCAGATAAGATCCGAAATGATCACATCCATCAGAAGGTGCAAGTAGCGTATACAGAGAATAAAATGAGAGAATGTCGCTTGAGCTAATTTGACCACATGTTAGGTTGGCCTGCCTCTAGATGCACCGGCTCTTAGATGTGAAAACATGATGATTGAATGTGTTAAAATCAGTGTTGTGAAAGGCGATCGCCTCGTCGCCAATGGCGAGAGGCGAGGCGACCCTTCATCGCCTTTTAGCTTTGTGGCGAGGCGATCTTCAAAAGGCAACACGATGGTGACAAAGGCGAGAGGCAAGAAAGGCGCCACCTTTTGTATTTTCTTTTAAAAATGCGATCAATTTAGGGTTTTAAAAGTTAAAAGGTAATTTTATGGTTTTCGACTAGACTCCTCGGGCGACCAGAACAAAATTTTCCGGCGACTCCAAAGTCCAACCAATACGTTGTTCTTCTTTTTTCTTCAGATTTATTGTTCCTCTGTTTCTTTTTCCTTCTTCTTCTTCAAACTTCAGAGTCACTTCTACCCTTATTTTTTTTCACTGTTTTGATTTTTTCACTGTTTTTTTCTCATTCAAGTTCTAAGTGTGTATTATCTATTTTCAGTTTTTCAATTGAAATATTTGCTAATATGTTATTGCTATTGAGATTTTAATTATTTATATATACAATTTAAATATTTTAATTTTTTGGTATTAATTGGGCTGCACTTCAAAAAGGCAAGCGCCTCGCCGCTCGCCTCGCCTTGTGGTGAGGCAGACAATTGTCGCCTTTTATCGCCTTTCGCTGTCCAAAACACTGGTAAAAAGAAGAGGAGGTAGATCTAAAATCACATGGAAAAAAGTTAACTCAAAAGATTAAGAATGTCTTGGAATTCAGGGAGATCTAGCAAAAGATAGAAACAATGGAAGTTGAGGATTTCTATCAGTGATGTCAACTCAGAGACTCTTGTATTTTTTTATTAGGATATAACCACTAGAGTATATTTGAGAACCCCTTAAATGATACTTAAGTATGGGTACTGAAATTTTATGGACCAATTTTCAAGAGAATCTTTCAGGATGTTCTGATGAGCAATTATGATAATGAAGATTCAAACAGTTGATCCAACTAGCTTGGGATTGAGGTGTGGTTTTTGTCGTTATACTTTAATTTCTCGTCAACAGTAAGGAGGATGCATTTTATTTTTAGGTGAAATGGCAATGAACTTCCCCATCTGAGGGATCATAGTTTTGTGTAGCCATCATACACATTCTAAAGATTCAGTATACTGCTTATGTAATACATACAAATACATACAGGTGACTACAACAAAGAGAGAGCTCCAGCTTCATGTACCAGTATAAATGCTTAGTGTACTTTCCTTGAAATGGTTAAGGGAATATTGTTTGGACAATCAAAGTGGTCATTCCCTTCCCTCTTTTCTAAATACTAAACTTAGACAAAGGAGAAAAATATCCATTTTCCTTTAGAGACCATGCATATCCTTAAGATAAGACTGTACAAAACAACCCTGTTAGGAAGATTGACCAACAAGAAAATTTCGTGATCCATGATAGTTAAGAGTATACTGTTTCTACATGGATCACAGAGTGCGAGAAGTGGTTATCATCTTAAAATTTCACCCAAGGTAGGTGAGTCATCCAGGTCTTACACACTGACTTTAAACAATAGGAGCGCTTTCTTTCCGTCTTAAATGGGGCAAGGGATATACCTATGCAGGAAGAAATGCTGCAGATTATTGCTCGATAAAACAAAAATTGGAATTTAAACACACATTTGGTCAGAACAGTTATACCTTGTAGCAATACTAAGGATCCGCATATTGACGATGGTCCTAGAGCTCCCCTGCATCATGCTTAATATTTGATTGAAATGATTCTGCAAAATGACGATGGTAGATCGGCTCAACATTAAGTGATTCATATCCCCTTCTACCATTATATTATAGAACTGATTGCAGGGCCCAATTTACAAGTAATCATGTCTATTGATGATTGTTTATCATATTTTTATCTCACAACAGCATAAGGTATGAAATGACTAGTAGAAGCATAGGACAGCTAAGAAACATTAGTAAAAGGAAAATGAATTTAAGCAACCACAAAGACAAGTAGCCTACCAATCGCAATATGTGCTCAAGGTTATCAAAATGATTTAGAAGCTTCAGAAGAATTGATTGCAGGCTTGATAGCTCATTCTCACCAATCTCATCATCTAATGTGCGCTCAAATATCCCATCTAATATGCTGTCCAGATAACTATCCTGCGCAAGAAGACAGAATTAGAAAAAATAGCTACACAAACAATTAGCAGCATGTTTTGGGGCTTTCATGTCCAAGGAGAAGATAACAATTAATATACCATCATCATATAGAAATATCAATTCAGATGCAATCAAGATGAATTTCATAGTTGGTAATTGGTGCGCTAGGCAAGTTGACCTGCTTTATTTTGAATAGTGGCCCCCAAAGATTAAATTACCTAATGAACCCCATGTCATATCACCAGCATGGGACACTCCAACTATTATATGAGCTACTCAATCCTAACATGAGCTCTAAGATCAGCAAACACTAGTATCTCCCCTATCTCTAATAGAGAATCAATAACACTTACTAACTTTGAGCATTATTTTGCAAAACAGATACTTCAAAAGCAGTGAATAAAACTTAAAAAGACCAAAAGATAACATAATGATTTTTTCTCCTTAGTTACAAGAGGAAAATAGGCCCATTAAGTTAAGAGAATGACATATGGTATCTGAGGTATATTAGAGATGAGAGCACATCAACATATTGTAAGATGAAAATTATAAGAAAAACACAATATAAACCGAGAATTTATAGGGTATGAAGGACAATGTTTCCATGGGAAGTGTAATTTGATGAAATTTATTTTACCTAGGGAAATCATTTTTGGTTTGCCAGTCTTTGGTTGAATATAGAAGTAGGTAACATATGGTAATCATAGATGTAGTATATGGGACAAGGATAATGTTTGGTAATATTTTCTAGTATTAAAGCTGACAACAATATTTAAATATTGATTGAATCATTTCCACTTTATCAAACACATCCAAATAAGAAAACAAAGAAGAATATAATAAACACATCAAACTTAATCAACCTAAATAAACTCACCCTCGTAGTGTTACCATTACAAGCACTGATTGCTAAAGTTGCAAGGTAAAAAAGGCTGGGGAGTAAAACAAAATGGAAGAAGAAGAGATGGGTGTCAGCAAAATGTGGAGGATTGATTGTCATGTCCTCCTCTCACATAAATTAAGAAGCTGGAACAAACTTCACCACTGATTGGTGGATTAGTGACCACTTGAAGACAAGGATACAGTTCATAGATATTGAGATTTGAGTTAGGATTTGAAAAAAAAAATCTCAATCCTAAAATGTCTAATATGTTTCTTGGAATTTCCGACAACCAAAACATGAATTAATTTAACCAAATTTAGTTATACAAGAACAAATGGAATTATGTACTAGCTTTGGGGTGTAAAGCATAAATAACTGAGACTAGTAACAATGATTGAAGATGCAAAAGGACCATCACATATTTAATTTAAACCAACATATGCTCCAATGACAAGATAGAGACTACAGGAATCACGGTCTAGCAGATGACATCATGCTTTGTAGCATAGCTGCACAAGAGTAAGAGATCTATGGAAAACATTTAGATATACATAAACAAATCATCAAAATTCTCTCAACTTACCATGTGTTTCTGGAGAGCGATATCTACATGAGCGTCTATAACATTGAGGTACTCATCAAGACTATTAAACTGAGAAACAACCTGAAATTATAAATAAATTAAAACTTGGTGAAAAACCATTATAGCAGAGAACCAAGGTTGTACAAGCATAGGGAATCTTTTGAGATTAACATGAAGAAAACTGAACCCAGATAACAAAATAAAAATAAAATCAACTGTGCATACATTGAGCTTCTTTTTTTTTTTGCATGTATGTGGGTGGGTGGGGGTGGGGCGATAAGATTGTAAAAAGTTATGCTTCATGTGGTATAGAGTCAATGTCCTACGCCCAGTAAATATAGCTCGTAAATTGTAAGTGTGACTATAGTCTTTCAGCTCCTAGTTTATCATTTTGTGACTGATCCAACTTGCGTGCACTTTGACTATTTCACTAAGTACAAATGTAGAGTAACTTTGCCACCATTGTTCGAGGAACCCTAGATGCTGTCGGAGTAAAGGATCGTCAACAAGGGCGTTCTAGTGCGTTGTAGATTCTTATCCAAGACTTGTATCATTTGATGATGCCATGTGAATCGCTAGAAACATGTGAAGTGTATGGCTAACCCAATAACGAAAGTTTCGTAAGGGGACTGGAGCAGGCTACCATGAGACAAAAGATCTTCTTTCTAAAGAGATTCGATTCGGAACTCTTATATGTCCAAGGTTCAATATTGAAATAATTTCAGAGGTTTTCCCTGACTTTGTCCGTGTCAACAAACAATTCGAAATACCTCGACTTTTTTAGAACAGGTCCGAGTCAAATAGCAATGATTCGAAGCACTTCTTTTTACACTATTTCGGAAACCCAAGGACTCAATCGTATGGATATGTAAAATACAGGATTTCCAATCCTAGCAGGAAAGGGAGGGAAACGGATACTCAATTTAAAGTGAGTAAACAGAATTCCATACTCGATCTCATAGATACATATAGAATTCTGCGGAAAGCCGTATTCGATGAAAGTCGTATGTACGGCTTGGAGGGAGATCTTTCATATCTTTCGAGATCCACCCTACAATATGGGGTAAAAAAGCCAGATGAAAAGGAATCTCTAAATTTTTAGCCTTTGTTAGGATTTGAACCAGTTTCTCCCACGATCTTCATTTCAGCTTCACTAATAGCTAAGTCACACTCTTCGGTGCTTCTTGTTTATCTTGTTTCTCACATGGGATTAGACCTGAACCCGATGAATTTGACCGTACATAGGTGAAAAAGTCAAATCTTAAGAGTTTGGGTTGAAAGCTTCCCTATCAACGAAGTTTCTGGTGTCAGTTTGGGAAAAGTCCAACTTAAAACAACATATCTCCTAGAATATAAAGTGTTACACGAATCATAGCCCATCAAATTAAAGGTTTTTGAGTCTAGTTTTCAACGCAACAAACCTTTCCTCAATCCAATATTTGTGCAAGAAGTTATGCTCATTTTACTGGACACTGCACAGTCTGCGCGATCGTGCAGCCAATCTTGCCAGGAAAGCAGTGCTACTTCCATTATTGCAGATCAAGGTATCGGCTACGTGACCGCGCACGTGAAAAACACTATTAAAGCATCCCAGGTCATGGTTCACCCTCAAGTCCGAAAATTTTCCCTAAAAAGAGAAGCTCTCAAGAACCCAACTTTCTCCTAGGTTCATCCATCATCCAAGGTAAGATTTGACCATAGAATATTGATGATTTCTTCATCTTAACACAAATTAGTACCTCCAACTCATGGAATCCAGAGATTTTCAAGTAAACTTCTCAAGAACTCAAGTGAAGGATTTTGCAAAGGTTCTAGACGTAAGACATCATCCACGAACTACCATGTAGACTTTAATGATTCTAACCTAAAGTTATGAAATTCTAACAAGGTTCTTCATTAGAACATCCTAGGGTTTTCAAGAAAACCCATCTCCAAGGTTCAAGAACAACTTCTTGCCATCTTTTCCTCCAAAGACCAGACCTTTCTCAAGAATTTGGAGCATTTAAGGTATGTAAGGTTATCCGCTACGTGTGGGAACATCTTCTAATCTATAATTGGGATGGGCCCTACTATGATACCATGTAAGGAAATGGATCTTGAGCCTAACTCAACCCCAAAAAGCTAGCTCATGAGAGGAGGATTTCCCAAATCCATATAAGGAGACCATCCATCCCTTTTTCATCCAATGTGGGACTCTTCAACAGTCTGCATTACTCCAACAAAAAAGATTATTACAAGAACCAAGGACAAGAGCAGATTATTGGGTATATAGACGCAGATTAGGCCTAGCCGCCCTCTGAAAGACCCTCTACTTCTACTTCTGGATATTACTTTTTAGTTGGAGGAACTTTGGGATCATGGATGATCAAGAGAAAAAGCAGGAACTAAAACACAATTGCGAGCCTTGGTGTAAAAGAAAAATATCAAACAATGCTAGTGGCAACAATTTGCAAACTTTGTTGATCAAACAACTAATCAAAGATTTGAAGTTTGCATATTGGTCAAATGAAACTTGTTTGTGATAGTCAGACAACAATTCATATTACATCAAATTCAGTCTTTCTCACAATGACTCGATGCAGTATTGTCTTCCTAGTAATTGTTGTGAATTAGTTATTGGACCCTCTGTGAGATACTCATTCAGACACAATGGTCTGATCCTTTGGTTGACAATATCTACTCAAACAAAAATATTACTTTACAAGAATCAAGGACATGAGAAAATTGCTAGGTATGTAGACACAGATTTGGCCAAGTCACCCTTTGAAAGACCTTCTACTTCTACAGGTGGATATTACATTCTAGTTGGAGGATATGCGGCATCATGGATGAGCAAGAGAAAAAACACGAACGCGAACGCGATTGCAAGATTCGGTGCAAAAACATGATATCGAACCATGGTAGTGGGAATTTGCCAACTTTTTTGGTCAAACAATTAATCAAAGATTTGAAGTTTGCATATTGGTAAAATGGAACTTGTGCACGATAATCGGACTATGCCACATATTACATCAAATTTAGTATTTCATTAGAGGAGCAAGTGCATAATGTCAGTTTGTCAGAGAAAAGATACTCCCATGAGACATTCCACTTAGTTGATAAAGTCAAATTACTCAACTTGCAGAAATATACCAAGTGCCTTGCAAGTCTTTACGTAAAACAAGTTTGGTACATACGAGTTGTATAGACCAACTAGAGGGGAGTGCAAAAGATAGTTAAGTTTAAATAAGTATACTCAGATGTAGCATAGAGTTAATATCCCACCTGTGATGATTACAGCTATGTACATTGTAAAATGTGACTATAAAAGGATTTAGGAAGAAACAGTAGTCTTCACGCCTCATTTCATTTCATAGTTTATCGTAGTCCTCACAAAGATAAATTATTAAAAAAAAGAGAAAGAAAGAGCATCTCCCACCCCAGCCCTCAAAGAAACATAGAACTAAACAAAGGCTTGAAGAGAGACACTGCACTACCTGGATAACCTTCTTCATCACGAGATTGACTTCATTCACATGAGATATGTTTTCGCATAGTCTGAGTCCCAGTAACTTATAATTCAAACACTGTATGGACAGAAATGATTTTAGGCATAAACAGAACCAAAAGCTTCAAGAAGCAGCAACACATGAATCTCAGGATAAAATACCTGATCGAAGGAGTAATCGTTGCTACACTCAATGAGATGAAGAATGTCCAAGGCATTAGAACAAACTATTCTTATAGGAAGTTCCCTTAATAAATGGTGGAGAACAAGCGAGACGCATGATGAGTTTCCAAATAACTCTGATTGATTCCTCGCAAGTCCAAGCCCCATCAATATGTCTCCGATTTGCAAGTGCTTCACATATGCATTACAAGTCAATAGGTTGTTACAAAGTATCTCGATATCGAATTTGCATTTCTTGTAACAGCTAGTGATGTGGACAAAAGAAAGAATTCCTCTCTACTCTAGCAACATTTAATTATTTAGTACTCAAGATTTTGAGTCAAAAATCATGCACAAGAGGAAGGTGCTGCAAAGTTCTCTTTTTGTGCTTGTGCTTATCCCGTAAAAATATTAATTGGTCATTGAATGTGTGCTAGAAGATTAAAGATTACTTTCTGCTGAGAAGAGAAGAAAGAGACCTAGGTTGGTCGATAGGGCAGTTCTGATTTGATATCTTGTCTAGCACTTGCCCTTTTCTTTGGATAAAGTTGTTTAGCCCTTCTCTGGATTGAGGTATAGCAATTAATGAGTAAAAGTTGTTAATAAAGGGACGTGCAGCACAATTTCATTCCCAGCAGGGGAGCTTTTTTTATTTCTTTTACTCATCATACAATTGTTTTTCTTATTTGAAGTAATACTAATTGACAGAGAGAGAAACTTATGTTTATCAATACATTAAATTATTATTGGCACAATCTCGTTCCAAAAGAGAACAGGTCATATATCTCAACCTCACTCCATCTTGAAAAGGAATAGAGAACCTTATAACTTCTAAAGAAATGGATTTGGGCCTAACTCAACCCCAAAAGCTGGCTCAAGAGGTCAGGATTGCCCAAGACATATTAAAGAGACCACCCACTCCATTTAGGGCCGATGTGGGACTCTTCACAACCCCCACCACCTCCAAGACTGGACATTTGGAGCATGCGCAATTTGATACGGGGGGCCAATATAGGAAATGAGAGTTGGAATGGGTCCTTCTCTAACACCATGTTATGAAAATGGACATTGAGCCTAATTCAACTCCAAATCTAGCTCATGAGGGGAGGATTGCTCAAGTCCGTATAGGGAGCCCAATTGGGGTAATTCTGTCATTGATACCATGTAAAGAAATGGATCTTGACTTAACTCGACCCCTAAGGTTAGCTCAACATGTGAGGATCACCCAAGCCAGCTTAAAGACCACTCATCCCTAAAAGGGCCAACGTGGGACTCTTCACATAACTTTTTAATAGGAGCACAAACTTTTTCAACTTGGGAAAACCTTAACAAGCCAATCTCCTTATAGTTTTCTGCTTTTGGTGGAACTCAATGTCTTTTTCTCATGAGTAGTTCCAACATCAAACATCTACAAGTCACCTGAATTATGAGGATACTTATGGAAGTTAGAAGATTAGGATATCTACATGTATTGTGGGGAATAGTCTACTCTGCCGCTAAGATAGACGTGTACCTATTTTTCTCCCAACAACAATCCATTTTCTTGAGCTTTCAAATGATGTGTCCCTAAGAAGTCTTTAATTTCATCAACTTAGGTCTTTTTTTTTTGCATTTGATGGAGATCTAAATCTGAATGGTTCAGACCTAAGGAAATTAACTGCACAGGGGCCAATAGAAACAAATCCTACAAACTTGAGGTCATGACTCTTATATCGCAATGTTTTTATGAAATGACAATTACAAATCTATTTTGTGGAAGTTTTTGCCTTTTGATCAAAGACAACACAGAAGATATTTCAAAATTTAGAATTTCTTTTGTAGCTCAATTTAATAATTTAGAATTTCTTTTGTAGCTCAATTTAATAATTTTGAATTTTTTTAGCTGAATCCTAGCACCCGTATCCATACCCCTGAATCTTAAAATTTAGATTTTGCTGAATTAGACCCACGAATTTGCACCTGAGTCCGAGTAACGCCCCCTAGAATATACATCTCCTGCCCATTTCCCCTGTAACCCATCATTTAACAGACCCCTCACCATCTGAATGCCCATATCTCTCTTCCCCCACTCTATCACGGCCAGCTACCTCAATTTCGAGTGCACCCTACCCTGTTCTCTCCTGCTTCCATCTTTCCTCCCTCTCTCAACCTACTTGTTTCCTTTTCCCCACTCCTTTATTTTTTAACCCTCCCTTTACTACCCAACCTTCACTATCTTTATCTTTTCCCTCCCTCCGTAGTCTGAATTTGCTCTCCGCTTCTTCTTCCCTTTCCTTCCCGAACCTGATCTCCCAAACAGAACCTTCTTTCCCTCTTTGTCTATCCACTCCACTCCTGTTGTGCCAACACTTTCCCCATCCCACAGATAACCTACATCTGGCTCTGCCAATCACAATGTCCAACTCGCTGAACGCATCCTGATAATGCATCATATGTTTTGTTTTTGGTTTCTTAATGAGGTTATCATAACACCCTTTCACATATTAAAAGGACAGTTAATTCTACTAGTGGCATTATAAAAATTAAGTAAAAGAGGTGGAAGCTTAACTACTTATTCCAAACCTCAGAGCCTTGTTTAAATAGTAAATGCATCTTTCTGAATGTGAGAAAACACCAAGGCACAGCACGCGTTGCTGGAAGCAAAACAAGAAACAATAGCTGCTAATTACCAACCTCACATGACTCCTTGAACAAGCATTTCATAACATATTCTATAGCTGGTTCCATCAGGCCCAATTTTGAACTTCGAGTTCCTGATAGAGCTCCAGACGGTTTCTCCGCAGATGCAACATGTGCACCATTCATCAGAAGAGTTTTCATGTCATTCATAGAAATTATCAGATGCCCTGTGAGAAAAAACAAAATGAATCATTCAAAAAATACTAAACCGATAGCATATCAGCTCACTACAGATGTAATACATCCCCTAACATATAAGCAATCAACTCCACCTTACATTAACTGGATCTACATTTTCTGACACTCAGTTTACTCAATAAAAGAATGCTCAAAAGTGGTTCCAAAATTGCATATAGTTCAGCAAAAGGTAGATATCTAGAGGGGCAAAAGTCAAAATCACATTTTCCCCGTACTTATCAAAAGAACAAAAAGATCACATTTCCTATATCTTGGCTGCGAGATTAGGGTAGTGTGTGGATTGTCTACCATCTAGCAGTTGCAGCATTCTACTTCTTCAACACAAAACAACAACATACCCAGTGTAACCCCACAAGTGCAGTCTGGGAGGGTGGCGTGTATGCAGGCCTTACCCCTACCTTTGAGGGGTAGAGAGACTTCTTCCAATATAGAAACTGTAAAGTCCTTGACACAGAAAGGATCGCAGAAGGAAAGGACTATTACTTTGTTCTTGACAGTGAATATACAATTCAAACGAACATTTTTATAGAAGAGGTTTGTTAAGAAACTGTAAATATGATTGGAGGCAGATTCAAGATTCAAATTTGAAGCGTTTAACTTCAAGGTTTTTTGGGCGGAACTCACTGTATTTTTTTAATCTGACTGCAGATCTATTATTTATCAAAATTTTGGTTTACTCTTCACATATATATTTATACTATGCGACAGAAATACTGGGTTCAGTTTAACCTACTACTCAAAGGCTGCATCCGCACTGAATATGACAGAAATATATATTTTTTAAACATGGAAAGATTTAGAACTCCTCTTTCATAGAATTAGGAAGATTTATAGGGTTGTATCACTTGTACTATATGATTTTTCTTTTCCTTTTCAGATTTCTAGTTATCACAAGACCCCACTTTGAGGATTACGTTGGGTAATTAGGAAATGAGGATGTTGAGGTGAATGTGTGGTCAAACTAGGAGTGACAAGATTAGAAATGAGGATATCTGGAATAAGGTGGGTTGCCCTCCATTGCGGACAAGATGAGGGAAGCGAGATTGAGATGGTTTGGACATGTGAAGAGAAGATGCATAGATGCACCAGTAAGGAGGTTCAAGAGGTTGGCTATAGAAGACACGAGGAGAGGCAGAGTTAGGCCGAAGAAATATTGGGAAGAGATGATAAGATATAATAACTAATATGATGCAGCTTCAGGCAACCGAGGACATGACCCTAGACAGGAGGGTCGCATTAGGGTAGAAGGGTAGTAGGTACTGTAGTGTAGTCTTGCTTAGGGTGGCTGGCATTTGCAATGGTACTAGTGTATTATGGTAGTTTTTTTTTACTTGTATCTTTGTTGTTTATGGTGTTTCGTTACCACATGATTTTATTGTACTTTTGCATTGTTCTTTGTTATTTGTTATATTCTCTACACTGTCTCCTTTTTTATACCTTTTTTATACCGGGATTTGTTGCACTTGAGCCGAGGGTCCTTCAAAACAGCCTCTCTACCTCCACGAGGTAGTGGTAAGGTTTACGTACATTCTACCCTCCCCAG
>NW_006239511.1:0-13816 GCF_000226075.1 Solanum tuberosum | reverse complement strand
TTCTACCCCCCCCCCCCCAAACCTCACTTGTGGAATTTCACTGGGTATGTTGTTGTTGTATACTACTATGTTGATTCATTAATTTTTCATAATTGTAGTTCGCATGACCGCTAGAAGCTACAACTTGCTGAGTCAAATATGTGGCAAATTTTATTAGCAAATATGAACACACATACGTATTTGCACTAACGTTATAGCTATCCATCATGACTAAACAAGTAAACTACACAAATGTTACCTATGTCCCGTTGAGGCAATTTTTGTGCACAATGGGCCAAATATAAGCGGCAATAAAACGATGCTAGTGGATCTGCAATGCCTCTTGCCATCATAACCAGTCGTGGAAGATTATTGGCAGGTTGTTCCGAAAGGAAACGCCAGCAATGGCATATGGCCAGCTCCAAGTATCTGTTCACAAGAGTATTTGTCAAACAGAAGACCAACAGAAATATAAACTCGTGAACAGTTTTTCAATTTTAAGAAAGAAAAGAAATGAAAAAGGTGATTTCGGTTTTCTCCCTGCAATGATATCTTGTATAGGTTGCAGACACTTCGCTTTTCTAAAGAAAAAGAGAAGAAGAGATCTGATAATTGATTACTCAATCAAGCATGTTGGTATTTAAATAGTTTTACAAATAAAACTTAAAAGGAAGAAAGAAATTTTGAGTTCTAATTACACAATCATAGGGATTCTAAAACCTTTTGCATATTTATAATGGGCTCTTGACATACTAACAATATTTAATTCTTAATAACTGCCAGAAACTGCTCAGCTGATATGGAACATGAGCACGAAACTACAAATACCAGAGGTGGAATTCTCATTGAAAACTTCAAATCATTTCAGTCTAGAGGAGGAGGCAGAATCTACCTTACTTTTATGATTATGATGAAAGCAGTTGCATAGAAAAGCCACATGGCAATGTATCCTAGATAATTTAAAATTCACCATGCTATCACAATACAGAGATAATCTACAGCTTGCATTCTAACAATTTTTCACTAGTGAACCGAGATCATCACTTTTGGAAAAATTCAAAGATCATTCCTTAAATATGTCAATTTCCAATAACTCTATAATGCTTCCAAATCCATTCCAGCATCTCACCTAACGACATTATGTTAATAAATAATAGACACCTTAAGATAAATTAAAGTAAAAAAAAGAAGCAGAATCACGAGTTATAAAGACACAGGCTAGGAATTGCAAGAACTGAGGACCTCACATGCGTGGCAGTAGCTCGCGGATGGAACCAACTTTGCAAAACCAGTTATAGCAGGTTTCTTTGGCTTCAGCACAGATTTCAGTTGCTTGAAAGTTACCTGTTACAGATCAAGTGCATCTTTTAGTAAGAAATGGGACTCAGAAACCAGAACAGTTACATCAAGGATATCAGAATACTGAAAACAAAGAAGAAACAAAATTTGGAAAGATATCTTAGAGATTGGTATACTAAAGACATTGAAACCTTGTCCTTCAACTTAAAAATAAAATTTTACTAATGAAAAAAAAATCCGCGCAATTCTGATTTGGAATGTTAACAACACCACAATTAACTTATCCAGCATCGCTTCACCATATAACCATCCTCTTTGACTATGATTAATTATAATGAGAATTGGAGATCCTTAAGGTGCCAATGTCAGGCTTAGCAATAAGACAAATTTCATAACTTGTTACCGAGATATCTACTATTCTAACCGTGGGCCTAAGGATTCTACAGTCTTCCATTACAATAAACAGTGGCAGACTGCTCTAAGTCATCCAAACAAAATCAATTAGAAAATCTTACAAATTATTTCCAAGTTGATTTATACACAAGGATGATGACAAACTTATTTTACACAAACAGTACATTAGAGACTAAATTTGAGTCACAGTAAAAGCACATATGACAGCAGTGGACACCGGATACTGGTAACTAGGTGCCAGTTGGCCACGAGGAAGCAGAGCTAGAGGTAAATGTGAGGGATATACCTGGTAAATGGACTAATGTCCCATCTTCAGTATATTCAGCTTTCTGCCTGATGCGTTCCCATACCATATCCCCTAACATATCTAGTATTTCTGTAGCTAGAACAAAAAGTGTTGGATACAATTGTAGTACAGATGTGTCCGACAGTAACTTAGCAACCTATTCAAGAGAAATCAAGACACATTTAGCTAAGAAATGAAAGTAGAATTGCCAACAGGCCACGTGATGTTATAGAAGAGTCTTAAGTTATTATATCTGTGGTTCCATTAGACCAGTTAACTAATTTGATCCTTCATATTTTTATTATTTGTTTTACTGTTGAAATCAATGAGAAGAGAAGAAACGTATACTGTTAAATGATTTATAAGAAAGCAATTCAATCATGTTCTTTTTACTGTTTATTTTTCTTGAAATTATGTTGATCTATCAGATTATCAGGTTAAAGTGTGTTGTACCTTAACAGATGAATTCATCTTTTCAGTAACAAGTGTCATCAGTTGGAAGCAGAAAATAAGGGAATAGTCTGCAATGTTTGTCTCAAATCAATGTGGAGATAGAACTAAATTGGACTTATTGTTGATTGATGCTATATGTTTGAACTAGGGATGAGCATTCAGTCGGTTGTTTGGTTTATAGAAGTTGGTTCGGTATTTCGGTTTATGGTTTGGTAAAAGTGAAAAAATCAATCTGAAATTAGTTCGGTTTGTTCTTTTATATTTATTTTGGTTCGGATTTTGGGTTTGGGCTTTATCATGCTAGCCTTTTTCAAATCTTCTCCTGACTGGTCATTCAATTCATCAGAACTTGTGGTAGCATAAAACCGTAACTTTTGCTTCCTACCAATGTAGTTTTGTCAGATAACATTGTTCATGTAACATAACATATTGGGAAATACTTCTACACTTGATACTTGATAGTTCAAAACTGACATTAATATTGCACCACAACTCATCTTTTCCTTATTCTGAAAAGCCTATAGACAAACACTGGAGGGAAGATATGAAAATTTGAAAAGAAACAAAGTGAAGATATGAAAACACAGAAAATTAAGAATTAAAATCCCCGTTCTTAATTTATGGCTCACAATGACTCAATGAATGTAAAGGAAATAAATCAGCAAACAAATAACATAAAGAAACAATTAAATTATTTTCCTTAAACTTCCTCTATTGGCACACTTGTCGAATGTTTTCTCAGATTTTGAAGAATGAAATAATTTCTTTCAGTTATCCTTCCAATCCTTTACAATATCCCTTCTTCCCTTTGGATTCATGCCAATTTCTCACACTATTAAATCACAATGGTTGAGCACGTTACTTACAAGTACAAATTTCGATTTTTCAGTTTGACCGATTTTATTTCCTTAAGAATGAAAACCGAACCGAATAACTGAAATTTTAAAAAATTAAAACTAAAAAAATAAAATATTCTGTTCAGAGGGTTTTTTGGCTTGAAAAAGCCCATCCCTAGCAAACTTGAAACGGACGGGTACTTAATTAAAACTGAAGTCAGCCAAGTATTACTAAATAGCAAACTTGAAAGTTGAAACTGACTTTTTGAACAAATACCAAATAAATTTTTAAATGGACGGATACTTATCCAAAAACACTGATCACTTGATCAGGAATAACCTGAGTGAACTTGACTGAGCTATGACCCAATATTAAATACTCCATTTGTTTCAATTTGTTCGCCTTACTTTCCTTTTTGGTCTATTTAAAAAAACTGTCTCTTTCTTAATTTGACAACTCTTTAATTTCAGAATTTCACATGGCATATATAAGGCCACAAGATTCAAAAGTCTTTTTTTATTTTCTTTAACTCTATGCCGAGTCAAACTAAGACAAACATATTGAAAGGGAGAGAGCAGCAAGTTTGAAATTGACTTACTGTATGAATACCAAATAAAATTGTTAAATTGAGAGGTACATATCCAAAAAGAACGATCACTTGATTGGAAAGTTCAGAATCCAGCAAGAAGCAAATGTGACACAGTTTAGAACAAAAACTACCTTGATTGACAAATTAAAGGAGGTTACGCGGTCACTTGCATGCCAGGCACGACTAATTTCATCTTTAAGTTCAGTTAAGCGTGAGACATACTCCTGCAGGGTGATATATTTAACACCTTCTTCAGCAAATCTCTGAGGATCATCTAGCTCCTCTAGATGTACATTTGCTGAGGGTTTCTCAGGGCCTACAATATTTTATCATCATAGCAATTATTGCCGATTAAATAAAATAGTTAGTCTACCATATCAAACAAGTTCAAATGATACCCCCTTTACATTTTTCTTAGCTGCATTAGAAAATAAAAGGATGAGAGAACTTTAAAAGTCCATGAAAATAAAGAAAAAAGCTTTATAATCACTTCTTTTGTCCTGTTTTATATGAAAAATCTTTGATTGAGCCACACAGATTAGGAACCAGATGACTTAATATTGATTTTGCACAGGTAGAAAACATTTGAAGTAGATTTGGATTAGGTATGCAAGTCATTTTTAAATGAAATAATGTATTGCAAGCTTAAATCAAAATGTTTTAAACCTTGTAAAATGTAGAATATTATTGGGTGACAACATATGTAATTAATTTGGGACACTTCAAACTAAATAATGAGCCACATAAAGAAAATATAGTGAGGATATATCATACCCTTGCCTGTCTTCATAATTGAGCTTGACAGCTGTAAGGAGCAATAAAAAAGGTCATACAGAAACCCAGAACAGTATTAAAACTGAACACAATAAAACACTGATTAAAATTTTGTAATTTTTTTTGTTGACACCCTAATTTTTCTTCTTCTTAACTTTTTCCTTCTCTTTTCTGTTGTTCATTTTAAGCAAAAAAGCTTCTGACTTGATCCAAAAGGTAGACAATGACAATATATTAATCTTAAGATGAAAATATATTAATCTTAAGGTAAAAAAACCAAGAAATTCACCACCATTTGCAATTTGCTGCAGTGTTAATAGAGTCCACAACCCTCCACCCAAAAAGAAAAACTTAAAAGAGAAGAAGGAAACCAAAGCACTTTGGGACAAAACAAACACAATTTCATTATAAGATGCAGCTAGCTACTGCATCATAATAAAAGAATTTCCATCTAATCCATTGAACTTGAACATAAATAGAAATTGATAGCTAAACCTTAAAACAAATTTAGGGTGTGCTTGGTATGAAGGAAAATATTTTCCACAGATTTGTTTTCTTAAACAATAAGTGATTTTCTTCCTATGTGGTGAAACAGCTGAGACTGTTAACCATATATTTTTACGTAACCACTCCTTATGGTGTTAGCCTCTGGAGGTCCATCAGAAGCTTGTGGAATGAAGTTAAAAGTAACTCAAAGGCAAAAGTAATGGATGGGAATAAGACCAGATTTTGGAAGGACATTTGGCATGAGAAAGGCAACATGGAAGATCTCTTTCCAGACATCTACAACCTAATCATGTTTCAACAAAGTACTATAGCAGATCTTTGGTCACCACAAGGATGGAATTTCATTTTCAGAAGAAACCTTAATGATTGGGAAATAGTGAGAGTTGCTGAATTCTTAAACACTGTGAACACTTTCACGGGACTACAGCCAGGTGAGGATAAATTATGGTGGACAGGAGATGACAAGGGAGTGTTCAAAGTCAACAAATCCTACAAGTTGATGGATCAGACAGATCAACAGTGCTCAAGTTGGCCTTGGAAGCAAATATGGAAGAGCAGAATCCCTCACAAAGTCTCCTTTTTTGTCTGGTCAATGGCTAAGGAAGCAGTCCTTACACAGGACAATGTTATGAAGAGGGGGAGAACCCTGTGTTCTAGGTGCTTCCTATGTGGTGAAACATCTGAGACTGTTAACCATCTATTTTTACATTGCAAGTACACCCATCATCTGTGGAGATTATTCCTAAGCCTCAAAGGCATCTCCTGGACAATGCCCAGGAAGGTGGCTGAGGCATTATTATGCTGGGAGGAAGCAGGTGTACATGCCAAGGATAGAGGTAGATGGAGAATTATCCCGGGGGCTATCTGGTGGGCTGTTTGGAAAGAAAGGAATTCAAGATGTTTTGAGAGCATAGAGAACAATGTGCAGAAAGTTAAACTAAACTGCATTTTACTTTTAGTCTTTTGGTGTAATCAGTTATACTCTAATGACACTGTCTCTATTATTGATGTGTTAGACTCAATTTAGACGTAGAGAAGTGAAATCAGGAGTACTCTTGTATATAAGGTTACAGTACGACCCATGTACTGTTTTGTGATATAATACAAAGTTACCAAGTTCAAAAAAAAACAATAAGTGATTTTCTTAGTTATTTTATGGTATTTGGTAAGTAAGCAAAAAGATATTGTCCTAAGAGCATTTCTATGTAATCTAGGAAAACACTATGGGGTGGGAGGGTAGGGGTGATGGGGGTGGGATGGTCAAGGGGTTGGGGCGCTGTGGTGAGGAAGAGAAAACGATCAATGTCATTCATGGAACTTGTTTTTCATACTCGCTCTAGGGAAGTTATTTTCCTATTTATAAGGAACTTGATTAACAAAATATTTTGATCAACCAAACATGAGAAAATTGAAAAACATTGGAAAAGGGTTTTCTCCGTACCAAACACACCCTTATACCTCAAACTATAAGAAGACCACTGTCAAAGGATCCACCAAGATCACCTTTCTTTTGGACAATTTGTAAGTAGCTCAACAGCATGTGTGTGAAGATTAAAGTGGCATACTAACCGAAGAAATAGAGATCATTTTGGAGACAGGAAATTTTTGCATCAAGACTTTCTTGTAAGATGTCCACTCCTTGCCCAGAAAATGAATAGCAATATCTCTATACGGTTCACCTGCGATTTCAGTAGACGTTCTTCCTAAACCCTTCATGGAATCCTCTGGTTTTCCATGATTCTCCCTTAATGGATCAAAGAACTCGTCCCTGCCATAATCCGTACCATCAACCTACAGACTCAACCAAGTGATTTTAAAATTAGGAAATGACAAAACATCTGAATATGCTAAGAAAAACAGATCCCGTGATCAATCATAGATTAAGGTTATTGACTTAACAATTGATGGACCATGGTGGTATATTGGTATCACCATTATAATCTTTTAAAATATTGAAGCACTAACAGCGGGTACAAGTTTAGCTACATATATGGCATACATAATCATCTGATTTCTTTTCCTGTGCTGGTTTTCCTCTTTTTCAACTAGCTTTTAAGTCCGTTCTCTTATAGGAGTAGTTTCTTTTTGTCTTAAGTATGTCTTCTCTATTTCTGTTTTTTAAACTGTAGTGTGGGAACCAGCTCGCTAACCTATTTTATCGAGTGCATGCATCTTCTTACAAGTGTGAGCTCTTCCCACCAAAACTTAGGCAGAAAGGATTAGGGTCTCCCGTGTGCTTCATTACTGCACAGGCTTGGGTGCACTTTGTTTGCCCTGAGTCTTAACATAAGGAGTACGGGAAGTCCAACTATAACCTGCTCTGGTGAAATTGCATTGCCTATATCCCAATAAAGTAGAAATCATGTGAACATGTTGAAATATTGATGTGAATAGATGGCTTGTAAGCATTGGACATTGTTCCATTGGGTGTGTCCATTAAGCTGTTATTTCTGTTAAGTTGTTAACTCTGTTGTATTAAGCTTAGCTGGCAGTGAGCTGTCAAAAGGTTATTAGTCAGTTAGGTTGTTATTGGGTGATTAGTGAGTAGATATTTTAGGAGTGGTCCACACATGTATATAAGGGTGTAGATACAGCTGTAAAGAGCAGTTCTGCTCATTTTCTCAATACAGAATTTCCTTTATCTGCTTCTTCCTCTTCTGAACTCCTCCATTTATTAGTTTGTGAGCTTCAAGCTCAAACTTTACCATGGTATCAGAGCAGTCAATGCTGGCTGTGTAGACAATTGACTGAGACTAGCTCAGAGTTTGTCCGTATAGCTAGATCTATTTTTTGTTTCAGATATCGAAGATTCATCAATGGTGGCAAATAAGATCGATCAGAAAGATCCTCTCTACATAGGTCCCTCAGATGCTTCAAGCAGGGCTAATCCCTATCAAACTAACTGAATCTGAGAATTATGGAGTGAGGAGCAGATCGATGAGGATCTCACTGTTGGGAAAGAGAATATGGTTTCGTAACAGGCTCATGCATAAGGGGACTGTATAGAGATGAATTACATGAGCAATGAGAGACATGCAATGCCATCGTACTGTCTTGACTGATGAGTACAATCAGTGAGAAACTTCTTAGCGGAGTTGTATATGATACCAGTGCTTTTGCAGTTTGGGCAGATTTGAAGGAACGATTTGACAAAGTATATCGAATGAGAATTTATCAGTTGCACAGGGAAATCACAACTCTCTCACAAGGTACTGATTCTGTTTCAACCTATTTCCCAAAATTGAAAAATGTATGGGGTGAATATGATGCTATTGTACCTTCACCAAGTTGTGGTTGTCCTAAATCAAAAGACTATGAAGACCATCAATAACAGTTGAGGTTAATACAATTTTTAAGTGGATTGAATGAATCATATGAACAAGCACGTACACAGAGCTTGTTCAAAGGCGCTACTCCATCTATAAACCAGCTTGTGCTATAATAATTGAGGATGAGATTCAGCATTCAGCTTGTTTAGTTACTGTGAATGAGAAACCAGATCCAATAGCTATGCGAGCCTGTAGAGATCAAGGAACTCAAAACTATAATCAAGGAAATTCAAACTATAGAGGAAGAAAGGTGTTTTCACAATGTGAATATTGTCATTTCACTGGACATACCAAGGAGAATTGTTACAAATTGATTGGCTACCCTGCTGATTGGAAACAAAGGAGGAAAATTGGAAATGGTAATGGCTATCCTAAGGGAACATCTGGTCATGGCAATTCTGTAGGATGTGGGAACTTTGGAACACATGGAGGTCAGTCTAGTAATTCTGGAGGATATGAAAACTTTGGACCACATGGAGGTCAGTCTAGCAACAATGGCCAACACTCTTTTGCTTAAGCAAAAAACATTTCTGGAAGCCATGGTGATCATAATCAGATTGCTTCAACTAGTCATGATGTGAATAATGTTTGTGTGGCCAAAGGACAAGTTTCACAGATGGTGAGTACAAGCAGATATTGAATCTATTGAGTAAGGATACAAAGGAGATTCAAACCAAATAACAAGCATCACTACTTGTTTAATGGTTAATGATTTTTCAAATGACTGGATAGTAGATTCTGGTGCTTCTTACCAAGTAGACATCTGTTGACAGAAGACCATAGTTTGGCCAAATCACAGAAGTATAAGGTGAATTTTCCCACAGGAGAGAGGATCTCACACATTGGTGAGGCATCTATGTTTGGAAGGCAAGAAATTGACTTTTGTACATAATTTGTGAAGATGGAAGAACGCCATTTTTTCATTAATGATGATGCATGTTGTGCTCTTTTTTATGAAGATGGGATGGGGTTGGGAATTTTTTTTACTTCAATTTTATACAATTTATTTCTTCTTGAATTTAATATTTATTCAATCAAATTTATTGCATTCACTCGCTTTAAAAGTTGTAATACCACGCACTCCATCCGAGTTAGCACTACAAGCCACATAAGTTCGCTCAATAATCAGAGGTGTAAAGGTTGAGTTTTATTGGGTTTTAGTGTCTAATTGGAAAAGTCATGAGTAGAAAGGGTTTAGTTGACAATCCGAGCCAAGTATAAGGGTCTTAGGCTATTCCGTCTTTTCCTAATAGTGCCTCTAGAGCATCTAAGTCTTTTGATATTGTGTAAGAGGGTCTGGATTACCATGATACTTTTTCTCCTATTGCCAAGATGGTGACGATGAGGTGTGTTATTTCCCCTCCAAAGGTCGATCTTTATGTCAAATGGATATTAATAATGCCTTCTTATAAGGTGATTTGTATGAAGAAGTATATATGGAGGTATATATGGAGATGCCCGAGAATTTTGGCCTGTAGGGGGAGAAGAAGGTTTGCAGATTGCTCAAGTCCTTATATGGCCTCAAGCAGGCTTCCAGACAATGGAATATTAAACTTACAACTACCCTCTTGAATGCAGAATTCATCCAGAGTGTACATGACTATCCTTATTCACTTTGAAAAAGAAGAGGGGAATGGTGATCATCTTGGTGTATGTTGATGGTTTACTAATCATTGGAAGCAATGTTCAAATGATTCATGAGGCCAAAGAAGTAGTGCATCAGCAGTTCAAGTTGAAAGATTTGGGAGAGCTCAAGAATTTTTTGGGCATTCAAGTCCTGAGATCCAAAGCTGGGGTCATTCTGTACCAAAGGAAGTACATATTAGAGCTCATTTCGAACATAGGTCTCACTGGTGCAAAGCCAGTGTCTACTCATTTAGAATTCAACTTGAGGTTGACTACCTTAGAGTTTGATTAAGCTACTGTCAATATAGGAGATGCAGTCTTGAATGAAATCACCTCTTATCAGAGGCTGATTGCGAAGCTTATGTATGCTACCATCACTAGACCTGATATCAGTTATGCTGTCCAAACTTTCAGTAAGTTTATGCAACATCCCAAGAAGTCACACTGGGAGGCTACCACTAGAGTGGTTAGATATTTGAAAGGTCCAGTTGGTCAAGGAGTTTGATTGCAAGCTCATCCTACTGAAGAATTGACTTGTAGGTGTGACTCAGATTGGGCTACGTGGCCCTAATACAAGAATATCAGTAACAGGTTATGTGGTTAAATTTGGGAGTTTATAGTGTCCTGGAAATCAAAGAAGTGGCAGACTGTTTCCAGATATTCAACTGAGGCTGAATACAGGAGTATGGCCACAGTTGTGGCAGAGGTGACCTGGTTGTTTTGGTTGTTCACTAAACTAGATGTTCACATTCGGATGCCTGTCACAGTATTGAGTGATAGCAAGTCTGCAATGCAGATGCCAGATAGCAGCCAACCTAATCCTCCATTAGAGGACTAAGAACATAGAGATTGACTGCACTTCATTCGAGATAAGATTAAGGATGATTTGGTGGAAATAGTGTATGTTCCTACACAGCAACAAATAGCAGATTTGTTGACTAAGGGTCTAGGACAAAAACAATATCATCACCTGCTGGGCAAGCTTGGTGTTCTTAACATATTACACCCTCAAGCTTGAGGGGAGTGTCGAAATATTGATTTGAACATGTGGCTTGTAAGCACTGGACATTGTTCCATTGGGTGTTTCCATTAAGCTGTTGAGCTGCTAATTCTGTTAAGCTGTTAACTCTGTTCTATTAAGCTTAGCTGCCAATCAGCTATCAAAAGATTATTAGTCGGTTAGGTTGTTATTGGGTGATTAGTGAGTAGATAATTTAGGAGTAGTCCACACATGTATATAAAGGGTATAGATACAGTTATAAAGAGCAGCTCTGCTCATTTTCTCAATACAAAATTTCCTTTCTCTTCTTCTTCTTCTTCCTCTTCTGAATTCCTTCATTAATGAGTTTGTGAGCTTCACACTCAGATTATATCAGAACACAAAAAACTTGAATGCAATTCTAACTTATCTACTTCTTAATAACTTTTTTTTTTATAATGAAGCACTGAGATTTACCTGTAACTATTTTACTTAAAATTTTCATTTTGAAATTTTACCCACATTCTATTTTGGCTAATCTATACAGAAAAATAGAAGATTTAATCATGATAATGAGTAGTTTGGCCATGAAATTTGATCCTGGCATTTGGCCATGAATTTTTTACTTTTCTCCATAGTTCAACTCCGGAAAACGCGTTTCGCCATAAATTTTCAACTTGAAGTTAGAATTTTCTAGAAATTCAAAAACAACAAAAAGGTGTTTTCACTTCAAATTACTCACAAAAAAGTCCAAAACAACTCCAATTTCTATTCATGACCAAACACAAAAAATTTAAAATTCATTTTTTTCACTTTGATAAAAGGATAAGGGTATACTTTGATTTTTATGATTAACTTTAACTAATATTATTAAAATCAGTTTAGATACTAATTTGATACATTAAATATCAATATTTTTTGGTACCTCAATGCATGTTTTTATTTGATGTCAGTTTTGATATTGGGTTGACTTCAATTTAGATTACAGGTCATTTAAAGTGTCAAATACGTATAAAGTGTTCATTTAGTGTATGTATTGATATTGAAGCTTCTACGAAAAAAATATTTTATTGTGGAAATTGATATGTAAAATGGTATACCCATTTCGTTTACTATGAAAATGTAGGATACAATCAAGTATCTTATGATAATAATACACAATTTCCTAACTTGGTGAACTAAACAAAGTATGCTGCTCTTTACTAATGGATACCATTTTTATTCACTTTTCAAACAATAATAAAAGATATAATAATTCATGGGGTATCGAATTTCATACAGTAAAATATTTATATACTAATTTACATAATTTTTTTATACAGTAACACTTATAAAAGATATAATAATTTACAAATTTGTTGGATAAAATTCATACTTATTTTATATAGTAAAATATTTATGTATACTAAGCTAAACTTACTAATTGATACCAATATGTTTACACTTTTAAACATCAATAAAAAGTATAGTCCACAAATTTGTTGAGATATCAAATTTCATACAATAAAATTTTCATGCATACTAAACTAAACTTTTAAATTTTTATACATGCTGTAAAAATTTCTTTATGAACCAAGAAAGATGAACAAATATCGTTGAGTGTGGGTGATATGTGTTTTCTTTGAAAAATAGTAGAAAGATAGTGAAGAATTGATAATGATGTGGAGAGAGAAAATTTACTGTTGGTTAACAGGGAGAAACGTGTTTAAGATAAAAAAAATCCCTTAATTGTAGTAATTGATTAGTAAATCCATTTTCTCTTTCTTAATAATTATGCTAACACTTAATAAATTAAAATATGTTAGGGATAAGGGTCTGAAAAATACCCCAACTTTGGTCGGATTTGCTGTTGCGATACTAAACTTTCATGAGGACCTATTACCTCCCTAGACTATTTAATATCGTATTTTAAACATATATATTTGTCCACGTGGACATAAAAAATAATGCAAAATTATAAATAGTAATGTATCCACGTGGACACAAATATACCTTTAAAATACACTATTAAATAGTTCAGGGAATAAAAAATACGGTATTAAATAATCTAGGGAGATAATAGGTCCTCATGTTTAGTATCGCAACAGCAAATTCGACCAAAGTTGGGGTATTTTTCACGCCCTTATCCCTTTGATAAACAAAATCTACTTTTTTTTCTTCAAATTTTTCACAAGGAAACATGGTCAATAACCAACTTAATTATTCAATCATGATCATATGTAGTTTGTGTTCATTACTTTGTTTAAAACCCTGATCATACTGAAATTGTTCACCCTAGATTCCACTTTTTGTACAATTTATCACAAAAACTTAATACTTTACAACATTCTCCATTGATTCAAATGCAAGCAGTAGGTAATAAGTTGCTGCGATTAATATAAACGAGGAAGAGAAAAACAAATTGAACCTGGTCAGACGACGGTGATTGAGGAGAGAGAGGATGAGTCTCTGCTGCCACACGAGAGAGGGAGTGAACTTGTTCTTCAGCTTTGTAATCTCGATGTCGAAATTTGAGTTCCATGAAGAATCAAAGTGCTGTATTTGCCAAATTGTGCAATTAGCTACACTATGCTAAGCGGTCCGATTCGTGCAGAAGAGCAATCAAAGAACAAATTCTCAAAGGAAGAATTTCATAGAGAAAAGAGTCAATTTTGGGAAGGAATACTTATGAACTATAGAAAAGGGCATGATATAACTTCAACTTTGTCATATATATATACTAGATATAGGACCCCGTGCCAGCA
>NW_006239510.1:255888-277925 GCF_000226075.1 Solanum tuberosum | reverse complement strand
ACGGAAGTGATCCACGGACCGTAGATCAGTCTACGAACCGTAGGTCTCCTCCGTGGATAACCACTATAGCATCTGTCTGAATTTTTTCTGTGGACTTAGTTGAGGGTCGTTACCAATTCTAAAGTTTTTTTTTGTTGCGTATGGTTAGTTGTGGCACTAATATCGTTCCCTTAGGTATGATGGCACCCAAGAAGCCGGTCACCTACTCAAAACGGGGCAAGTCCAAATCTGTTGCCCCTAGTTTTCGGGTAATCGATGAGGACATAGACACCAAAACAGATCCAGCATATGTTCCTCGCAACCCTAGAATTTCTCACACTGCACCTCGAGGCACCAGAGGCACCCCCCAGAAGGTTCTTCCCGACGTAGTCACTGTCTCCCAGTCTGATGAGGAGCACACACTGATCGGATCACCAACTGGTGCTGCTTCTAGTTCAGAGGGGTCTATGTTCGGATTCGAGTCTGCCCATGCTTCAAGCTCTGAGCCTGACCATGCTGCAGCGTCCAGTGATAAATTAGCCACAGAATCTGGTGAGAATGACCAAGCAGCCTCGTCTGATGAGGCAATTAGCTCGGAGTCCATACCTATACCACGAAATGATTACCCCACTCCAGTAGTCGATGAGCAAAATAGATGGTGCGTAGAGGGTCAATGGCAAATATATCAGGATGCCAAGATGATCAATGACAAACAGAAAATGGCCCGAATTATTACAGAGGAGTGCAGAGTCCTCACAAGGAGCTTGCACACTGTCCCGGACATCCATCGGCTGTTTAACTTTCACAAGTGTGACTGGATGGCTCGCGTCCCAGGGACGTATAGTGAGGAGATGGTGCGAGAATTCTACGCCTCATATGCCGCCATTCTCCGCGGTTCAATTACCAAAAGGTCAAAGCCTTTAGCCCAATATCCTCTCACTTCCACCATGGTCCGGGGTTGTACGGTGGACATATCACCTGCCACCATTAGCCGTTTTCTCTATGGTCCTACCACGGGCCACTCTTGGTCGCTTAACACTTCAGAGTTTGACTACCGCAGGGACATCGTACAGAGTGGCGCTTTCCAGAGGAACGCTGAGTAGCAAGAGGCTGTTCTACTATGGTTGGCCAGGTACATTGCTGCAGATGGCGAGCGTGAGGAATGGGTCGCCGCTCCACGGTTGGGCATCGGAAGGCTACATTAAATTTTGTGGCCAAGTTCTTCTGGCTGCTGGTACGTAACAAAGTGTCGCCTACAAAAGCTGACAATCAACTCACTTGGGACAGAGCGGTGATGGTTGCAGTATTAATAGCAGGAATAAAGATCGACTTTTCCCTTATGCTGCTGGCAGAGATTCACGAGAGGGCTTTCAGGACCTCCACTACTGACCCCTTCCCATGTCTGATTTTTCATTTGTGCAGGGACTCTGGAGTGCCGATCTGGCATTGTGACAAGTTAGTCCACCCTACAGGGGCATTGGACATCTGCCTTATTCGAGATGAGGCAAATGTGGCAGCACCTCGCAGAGAGCCCCAGATTGAGGTACCTCCCTTGGGTACCGATCTTGCAGACACAGTGGGGCAGGCATAGGGGGTGACCCCATTATCCCAGACCACGTCGACACTGTCCCGGGCTCTTCATCTCAGGCAGCTAGTATGGCTCATAGTTCTTCCCGATCCACACCACAATTAGGAGCTATTGCTGTCCCATTAGCCAGAGTACAGAAGTTAGAGGCTCAGATGGCCACACTGCTGCATCACATCCAGCCGTGGATGCAAAAGTCGATAGCTGAGTCCAACGCGAGGATAGAGCGCAGGATGGAGGGGATGATGGACCGGAAGGTCCAGGCTGTTAATAAGCGGCTTGATGCCTTCGAGTTGCGAGTTCTCGAGCGATCAGCCCTAGCCACAGATCTATCTGCTTTGCAGGCTGATTTAGCCAGCCTCCGGACTGACGTTGATGCTATTCTTGCTGCACCTTCAGTTGAGACACAAGCTGCTCCTACTGCACTGGCTGATGATGCAGTGCTAGATACTCTATTCAGTGGGACCACCGAGGAGGGGCCTGCACCGACACATGCCAAAGGCAAGCGACATCGTTCTGATCGCACAGAGGAAGAGAAAGCTCACAAGAGACAGGGTCGACAGGAGAAGGAGGCTAGGAGGGCTTCGATTGTAGACGAAGAGTTGCGCTAGCGGAGGGTGCGTGAGAGAGTTGCAGGGGCATCGAGCTCTGCCCCAAGTGCAGAGGTTCAGCCTGTTTTGAGAGACGTTGTGAGCACCACTGATGGTGCGGTGAGATTTATAGAGAGCACTACTGAGAGTGCTATGATTGCAGATGTGGGCACTACTGAGGGTGCCACCACTACTGTTCCAGCGGCCTCCGGGAGACCGGACGTCCCTGTTTGTTGATGATTCGCCGGCGCTTTGCGCCATTTAATTTCTGTTGAACTGGCATGTGTTAGGATCGTATGTGTAGAAGCATGATAAAGAAAGAAGCATGATGGCTTATGATAAATGATACCTGTCAGATTTTGTGATGTGTGCTAGAAGTTTCCTAAAAAGCCTAATAGCAATTAACCGCATTGGAAACGACGAATCACACTCTGAAAGGAGGTTCCCTCCCAATAGATGTCAGGAGGGAGCAAGGCGTGATTGCTCTGTCATCCTCCGACCGCCCCCCTTTCCACCTCTAAGTAGTGGTGTTGGTGTGTCTCGTTGCAATCATTCCGGTCAATCCCTTTCCTGAACCATAGGTAAGAGATGACAGGAGATGGCCCCTATAGCAAAATAAACATGAACCAACTTGAAGGCATGACGTAAGCTGAAACTTGAACTGGGGAATCTGATAACCTGATGATGGAACTATGTGCCAAGAGTGTGTGAGAATCGTTTAGTGTTCAAATAGTTTTTGTGCAAAACTAGAACTTGTCTGGTTAGTCCTGCTAAGACAATTCAATCTAGAAGTTAGGAAGTGATCATAGACCATTTTTTTGAAAAGTCCACAAATCGCCTAAAAGAAGGATCCAACCAAACAAAGTAAATGCTCCCTTTGATCCAAATAATTTGAGCCTAAAATTAAGCCATTTCTTCTTAAACCCTGAACTCACTTTCCCATAATCTACTATGTTGGCCCCGGTCCCTCCTTGGACATATGCACTTTGACCTAGGCCAAAAAGCCTAAGTTGAGGGTGGCTAATGTAAAAAGTAACTTCAAATCTTGGCCCTGACCCGACATCGGGTATTGTGTACCTCAACTAATGGAAAATCCATAAGTTGAGGGTGGCTATTAAAGAGAGGACTGAAAGAAAAATGGGTATCAACTCCTGAAGGTTGTGTAACGACCTCATCAGTGGGCTTAGACCCACTAGAACCAATCATAGAAGTGTCACATAATGATGCCTCTGTGGCCACCCATGAAATGTCACCCTCTAAGTCCTCCAAGTCCTCGTACACGTAAATTTCCTGATCAAGTAAGTCTTTCTCATCTACCTCGAGTGTGTTGGACTCCCCATCCTCATCAGCTACAGTAGAATCTCTGATCACAGTAGCTGGAGGGATCTCAGAATCAGCTGAAACCATAGGATACTGAGAACTGGGATCCTCGGGGACATCTGCACCACCCCAAAGCATCAATATGCCAGTGGACTTCAAGTCGTCCATATCCTAATGCAATCCAGCAATATCAGCCTTTGAGGCTATCAAATCAGTGGAGTTGTGGTCTGTCGTTTCACATATCTCAACTCGAGCGATGAGGGAATTCAATTCTAGTCCATGGGCAGTGATGAACTCTCATTGTTCCCTCAACTCTTCCTGAATGGGAGCAAGTGCAGTAGCAATAATGCGATCTATCATCGAAAGGACATCGACCTCAACCCGAGAAGCCCTCACATCAGCTGAATGGGCAAGGTTGCCTATTTTATAAATCATACCTTGGGTCAAACGGGGACGGAAGGCATGGGTAGGAGCAGGAACAATGGAAGAGGTAGGTATATTGTATGGCTCGACCGCGGGAGTGGGATGTGTAAGGCGAGCCTCTATGGACACCACATCAACTACTGGGGAAGTGTCCACTGCAACTTTCTTCTTCTTATTCTCTACCTCATGATATACCGAGAGTTTACGGTCTTTCTAATACGTTTCACTTACAAGTTGTGTGTGTCTAAGGCCTTTTTATATTGGTTTTGATGTGTTTTTATCATGTTTTGCAGGAAAGACGTCCAGGTACGGAAGTGTAGAGATAGCTGAAAGAAATGCAGAAGAAAGGCATTCTCGGAGGTGGTCTACGGACCGTAGTTCCATTCACGGTTCGTAGGTGATGACCGTAGATCAGCAGGCAGGGCATGGAGGACAAATCAGGGAAATCTGATCAAGTGTGGAACCACAACGTACATTGACGGTCCGTAGATTGATCTACGGACCGTACTGTTGATCCGTAGAGTGATACTGCGAGGGTTCCAGTACCTGATTTTTGAAGATTCTAAGTATAGAGCTACGGAGGGGATTGACGGACCATAGATCGATCTACGGTTCGTACTGCTGGTCCGTCGTTGCTTCAGAGAAGCTGATTTTTGGAAGCTGAAATATTTTCTAGATGCGTACCTGAACAGAACTTTCCTTAATTCGTTTCCCTTTTTATTTAGGAGTTGTTTTCTATAAATAGGGCTTGTAAACCTCGTTTTTGGGGGTTAGACATTATTATTCTAGTTTTACTTTGTGACTTTGGAGATTAAGTTGCAACCCTAGTTATTATTGATTTTCTACATTCGTTTGAAGATTTTGGCTTTGCACCTCAAGTTGAAATTCTGGGTTTATTATTCGTTCTACGTAAGTTCATGATTTCTTCATCTAATAGTGTGAATTGTGTTCTTGCGATTATGGGTAACTAAACTTCACAACTAGGGTTGTGGGATCCATGAGCGATTAACAAAGTATGAATAGTAAATAAGTAATTCTTGAATAGTGTTTTGCATGCATTGATAATTCTTTCGTTTAAAAGTCTTTTTAACGAGTGCACGCGTTAGAACTCGCCTTGTTGCTACTTGCCGGATCAAGGAGGTAATCAACAAGAAAAGAATTATCAACATAGATTTAGTGTGATACTATCTAATAGGCTAGTGTCGATTGGTGCGAAGTAATAACTAAGCCAAACATCGATTATGATGTCTAATATGAGGTAAAGGTAAGGGTTAGTAAATTATACACACGTAGCCGGATCAAGGTGCGGGGTGAAATTCTTTAGATGCCGGATCAAGGATTTAGAGATACCTAACTTATCACTTTGCATGTAATACACTAGGAAAGAATTGCTGTTACTAGAATTACTGCGTTATGAGCTTGTGGTGAACACGTATACCCTAGTTAATTTTCCCATCTTGATAAAAACTGAAATTAACTTTTATTTATTGATTACTTACTGAACTCTTACAATTTGTTTCACAAATTCCCCCTTTTATTTCTTGTTTCTGGAAGTACTTTGGCTAATTGAATATAATTGTTGGTTAAAGTAAAGTCTAAACCATTTTCCTCGTGGGATCGACCCCAACCTACAAGTTGGGTTCTTTACTTGATAATGATCGCTTATACTTCTTTAGGGAGGTGTAATTTGAGCGTATCAAGGGTATAATAAGATCATCAAAGGAGTTATATTTATCAACCAACTAGTTCAGGAAAACATATCCAACAAATATCAATTAGTGAGTGTAACATCTTCGTTTGATCAAAGAGGTATTTGATAGATTAAAGATTAGTATCTACCGCTTAAGGCTGCAAGATTCCGATGAAAATGATGTTATGATCAAAAAATACCTATCAGCATATCAAAAATTGATGAAAGACGACGTTCATAGTCAAATTCATATTTAGACGCTGAAAGGGCCATCATATTCAAAACGCCAAAAGGGCCATTCATATTCAAACTGCCGAGAGGGTCATTCATATTTAAATTGCCAAAAGGGTCATTGCATATTCAAATCGCCAAGAGAGCCATTGCATATTCAAGCCGCCAAGAGGGGCATTCATATTCAAACTGCCGAGAAGGCTATTCATATTTAAATCGCTGAGAGGGCCATTGCATATTCAAGTCGTCGAGAGGGCCATTGTATATTCTAGCCACCAAGAGGACCATTGCATATTCAAGTTGCCGAAAGGGCCATTGCACATTCAAATGCCAAGAGAGGCATTTATATTCATACCGCCAAGAGGGCCATTGCATATCAAAATGCCAAGAGGGGCATTTAAATTCAAACCGTCAAGAGGTCCATTACATATTCAAATCGTCGAGTGGGCCATTGCATATTCAAACTACCGAGAAGGCCATCATATTTCAAATTGCCGAGAGGGCCATCATATTTAGACCGCCAAAAGGGCCATCATATTCAGACCGCCAAAAGGGCCATCATATTCAACCATCAAGAGAGCCATCAACACATTACATTAGTCTAATTTACTACTTCGCTATTAAATGAAGAGTATAGTGAAGAGTCATGTCGCAAATATGAGATACATGCTTTATTTGTTTTACGTCAAACTAAAAGAAGTTGATGTCAAATATTCAAGGAGAAAAATTAAGTGTCAACATGGTAAATGACACTATCTCTCCATTTGAATTATATTTTTGCACTAATGAGTTTTATCTCAGTCTGTGTCGAGAGCATCCGAGAGGATGAATGCTCAAATCAAACCACAGATGCGGACAACATAAAAAAGGATGCAGCACAACGTGGAACTTTTCTTAGCAGCGAACTGGGACATAGTCCAAAGAGGAGCGTCAAATTCTTATGACGCGAGCTGAGGAACAACTTCCACCACAATCAAACCACACCCCTATCAAAAGGCATGTGGGTATTTCCTTAGGTTTATCAGTTCGAATTTCGCATCTGGAAAACTTTCCATTCCCACCGGAGACAACTTTCCAATCTGAGTGACAATACACCAAGTGCTTTGGAAATTATGTCCGTGTAAGTTCTTAATTATGGGTGTGAAGCGCGCCACATTCATGGTTAAGAGGTTGCAAGCCTCCTTTCCATACTTGACTTACTTGTCACTCTTCCAGAAACGAAGGTTATCTAGCATAATAGATTTCCTTTTCAATCGATCGAGTCGAACTACAAACAGCCTGATTCCTAAGGTCTATGGATATGTAGGCAAGCTCAATGTTGAAAAATCGATTGTACTCCGACATCCTCTCTCAAATCTTATTCTCGAGCATTCCGATCTCTTCATAATTCGATATCGGGATAGCTTTTGAATTTTTCGTCAAAATCAAGCGTATTAAACTACAAGTGGCGGGGGATCAATGTTGAAAACTCGGCTGTATTTCGATATCCTTTCTCAAATCTTATTCTCAAGCATTCCGGTCTCTTCATAGTTTGATATCGGGATAGCTTTTGAATTCCTTCATAATCGTGCGTCAAATCAAGCGTATCGAACTACAAGTGGCTTGAATTCTCATAGAGCCTGAGATATGTAGGAAACCTGATACTGAGGTTCGGCCATAATTCCTAAAGTCCATACCAAAATCTCTTTCCTAAAGATGAAGATGTAGTCGGTCAAAATTGGATTCGGCAATTTCATTTGCCTCGAATTTCTTTCATCAATCCAAGTCAAACGAAGGACAGCTGTTGACACCCAATTTTTGGACCTCCACATTATGGATTAATCATCGAGCTTCTTCAATTTCAAACGATTTAAAATAATTAGTTTCATAAAATTTCAATAAAAATATATATATATAATATTTTGCAAGTTTTTAAAAAGTTTATCACTTTATATAATTTTTAATAATATATATGTTTTATATAATTATGTATGAAATAAGTATATCCTATAAATATTCGAAAATCATCTCAATTTTTTTTTTATATTTTAGTGTATTTTAAAGTAATGGCTATAATTTTGAATTAATTAGCTTTTGTGAAATTTAAAATGTAAGTTTCGTCAATTTATAATTTAAATATGTTTATAGTTATGTATATAATTAGTATATTTTTATTTGAAGTCATCTCAAACGGTTTTAGTTTTGCTTTAAATTTTGTCGGTTAGTTTGATTAATTAATAGCTAAATTGATTATTATATCTTGATAAGATTAAGAAGCTCATTAGTTAATTATATTAATTCGTCTTATTTTACTAGTCTAATTTACTAAATGAATTCAATATGGCTACATTCTTAATCCATCAATTAATTTTGTAATGCAATTGATCGATTAAAATTGCAACTTATTAGCCAAAATCCTTAACTCCATTTAAGAGACCAAGTTTTGGGCCCATTTTTCAGCAGCCCACAACATTCCCAGCAGCCCAACAATAAATTCCCTACAGTCCAATACTTAAAGAACCCAACCCACTAACACAATACCAAAAGAATTCCAATTCAATTCCAGCAAACACCAAATAATTCCCAGCCAAACCCGACCCGACCCCAGTATGTTTTCTTCTTCTTCTTCTTCACGCGAGCGTCTTCTTCCCAGCAAGAAGTCGCGTCCAACAATACCCCGACCCGATTGCCCATACTCGTCTTCTTCTTCTTCACGCAAGAAAAGAATGACAAAAAACTACCCTGCAGAACCCATAACCCTAGTAACCTAATCGATCAAATCGTTGTTCCCTTTCAGAGATCTTCAAATCTCTTTCATTGTTGATCTTGGAAAGGAGTAAAGAAATTCAAACTTTTTGTTTGAATTTCTCCGACAGATTTCCCCCCAAAATGGCCTCAACTTCCCTTATAAATAATCCTTTACATTCAAGTGAAAAAAAAAAAGGTCTCAAAATTGGTTTTTGACGGTTTTTGGAGCTTAGTTCTGAAGAAATAGTCATCTTACACTAAAAAGAAAATTCAAACAATTCTCTAAATCCTAGGTTCCGAGAAAATCTCTGTTCATAACTGGTTTTGAATTTCTTAGCTTGTTGTTAGTATTAAAATCTCGTGGTAAAAGAATCCCTGTTCATAGCTCGTCTTGTCTCAGTTCACTGCCCGAAAAGAGGTAAATTCTTTCTTAGCTTTATTTAATTTGTAATTCTTCGATGTGTTCTATTTATGTGTTCTTAAGTTTTTGTTTTAAGTCTCTATAGGTTAGAATATGGTTGACGAGTATATCTAGCAATGTTCCTTTACTTCTTATGTTAGTATTTTACTGTTATAGTCACAAATCAACTTAGCTTATTTGATTATATTCTTGTTACTCATCTGAATCATCCATAAATGTTCATCTCGAGTTTAGTCATCATATTTGTTCAATAATAGGTGTCAGAATTCATGTTAATACTTTTGAGAAATATAAATGTATTAATTCATGTTCTCTGTTAAGAGCTACTGCTTTCAGAGCCTTTTCTTTTCCAGTGTTTTTCCTTATTGATGGTTCTTTGCTCTCGCTTCTTCGTAGTCAGACGTTTATCAAAGTTTTAATTCGGTAGTAACCTGTTTTTATATGGTTTCGAGTCCATTTCAGCAACTATTATTTTAAAATGAGTTCTAAATCTATGAATCTTCTTAGTGTTAATCTTGTTCTTGATTGCCGCATATGCCCTTGTAACTTGTTACTTTCTTAAGCTCGTGGGTTGTTTTAAGTTCTTTTTTTTCGAATCTGTTTGAGCTTCAACCTCTTGTTATGCTTGTTTAGTTTAATTTGTTCTCATCTAGGTTGGATTACTGTGTCTTTCAATAAGCATAAAGGAATTTGTTTAGTTTAAATTTAAGGAGTTGTGTAGATTCTTATCATATTTAGCTCCTAGTTTCATTTGTCATTGTTGTATTGTTGTCCCTAACATTTGTTTCGCCATAAGGAGTATTGTTTTGGTCTAAATAAAAAAATGGAAATAGTTATTGGTTTGCCTCTTCAGTGATTTTTTTTAAAGATGGTTTCCAATCAGCTTGCAACTCCTTATGCCTTTGTTTTCCTCATGTTTCATTCGTTTGTTTCTTGATTAATGTATAGCTGTTTAAATCCCCGATCGAAATCATCCAACATCAAATTGTTAGTTCTCCACTGTCCTGCTTGTTGTTAAAGAATTAGAAATGGTTTCATACTGGTTTGGCTCTAATCCATAAACATATAAGCTATCTAAGTCAATTTCGCCACTGTTTTGGGTGTTAATGTTATCATAAATAAGTCGCATATGTGTCTATCTTGATTCTGTGATTAGGTCCTTGATATTGTTGACATGTAGCTTCCCAGATGACTTGCATATGCATTGAATCTATGTGAAAATGATTGAATATCCTTATATTTCATTACGATATGATTATGTTTTCCTGTTTAAGTTGTTCCTCTGGATTTGTAGTTTATTCAAATTTGTAATTATTTGAGTTATCTTCTGTAGCATTAAGTTATTTTAAAATCTTTTTTTATTACAACTATTTCAACTTTGAGCTTCTTTTGGCATTAATCTAATCAACTTTGGTTTAAAAAATGGTGTATAATTTGGATATGAAAGCATATTGATGATATCTTTTGTATCTGGTGGCTGCTTATTGAGCACTCCGTTGAACTATTCAGTTGTTGTTTGTATTCCGCATCTGCTAGCATGAGAATTAGATTTCTTTGTTTTTTTTTTTTATATATATAGCTTGTTCTTGGTTAATTTTACTTCAAACAAGTTGATCCGAATACGAGTTGCTTTCTTTACATGTGTTCAATTGTTTAAATCTGTTAGTGTTGGTGGTTGCAATATTTTTCTGTTGGTAGTATTTTGCCTCCAAATCTTTTTTTTTTCTTAGTCCGGCATATGAGCAGAACATTGCGATATTAGCATCTTCATTACAAATGTTGTCGAATTCTAGGTGCTATATATGTTGCCTAATAGATGTGCCACCACGATTTTGTCCAGCTCTCTATTTATATTAGAGTTACATGTATAATTTGAAATTTTGCCTTGCCTATGTTCATGCGAGTCATGCTTATTTTGTTACAATATGGTGATTGGCTTGAGTAGATGTTAATTCATTGTCTTCTTATACGTTAAAAGTTCCTTTCCTTTATTGGGTGGAGTTTTAAATATTTTGTATCATGGATCTCCGTACACATGTCTAGCATCTACGTTGACAAATGCTTGACTTGGTGCTTGTGGATGCTTAAACTTAATGTAGTAATTCAATTTTTTTTATAGCTTATTAGATGCTTCTGATAAGGTGTCTCTTATCATTAGCCATGAATGATTTTGATTTGTTCAAATTACCATTCTAATTCTTATCGTTTTATTTCCTTGCATGAACCTCTTTGTACCGAGTTTGATTTGGGACTCCCTTGCCTCCTCACATTGTCTCGTTGGATCAAATCCAACAGTTTCCCTCGAGTCAGCCCCCTATTGCAAATCGTGAAGTAACGAAACAAATTGAAGGCAGCAAATAGGGCAGGAAATTGAAACTTAAATGCCCAAAAAGTCCAGACGGGTTGTTTACTTTCTATATACGGCAGTATACACTAGTATACACCATAAAAAAATATTGATATACATGTCAAAAACATAAAAATACAGAGATGAGGTAGGATACAGGTGTTCGAAAGCAGGAGATACACGGAAAGAGCTGATATACACTGATATACAGCCGATGTATACAAAAACAAGATTGGGTTAAAACCCAAAAAAACTTGTAGCGAAATTGGCCCAAGAAGGGGCCCAATTTCATTATCTCTTTTACTCTCCTAATTGTTTTGATTATGTCCAACTAATTTTATTTAACTCTAACTTTAGAACTTCTAATTAACTCACTTAGATCCCCAAAAGATGGGTTATTTTCTTTATGTTGGTTTACTTTTAAAACATCTTTTGTGTTCATTTATTTTATGTCTAGTATGCCAATCAAATTTTATATCTTTAATCAAGTTAAATCTTTTTTTTTTAAAAAAGAAAGATATGTTCTTTAATGGTCTTCACTTAAATCACATTATTACTCATTTTAAAATTGTTTTATGTTAAAATATTTTTCTCAAATAAACTTTAAAAATGTTAGTCAAAATTCTTATTCTTCAACTAATTTAAAATGGTTTTCATGCTTAAATTTACCAATTGGGTTTAAATTATTATTTTTTAAAAATGAGTCAAGTAAACCCTAATTAATTTAGTTTTGTTTAAACTCTATTCAGTTGCGTTTTAATTAAAATGTTTCATTTTGGATCCCTTTCTCTAAAAAGTAAAATGAAACAAAATGTGTTATTTATCTAACTATTTTTCGCAAAGTTAATCAAATATATTGTAAGTTATTATTTTTTATGTCAAGTCATTATTTTTCTAAAAATAGTCAAATATATTTTAGTCAAGTCGCAGGCCAACCGCATGTTAGCGGACACTTCGAATGCTTAAACCTTTCTCGAAGTGTAAATCGAACCCCGAACCCTCTTTGGTATTTTCAAATGATTTTTTCTGTTTAAATCTTGAAAATTATAAGTTTTCTTAATTTCTTAAAAAAATTAAGTGGCGACTCTTTTTCTAAGTATTTTCTCAAATTGTTTTATACTTAGAACATTTCAAAAGTGATTTTTCTAAAGGTTAGGAAAATTACGGCATAACATGGTGGATTGATTGGTGAGTACTCTGTTGTTTGGTACTCACTTCTCGCTTCTACACCTATGTAGGTTCCGAGCCCGGTTCGATGTGATTATTTTTGTCCATCTTCTTCTGAGACTTATCAAGGAGACTTGAGAGGTAGTAGTTTGTCATCCCAGCGGACCCTCTTGTTCCTTATTTATGTTACTGTTGTATTCGAGAGACAACAACATTTGAGACTTGTATTTATCTTTCAAACTTAGTTATTATAAATTAGTGTCTTGTACATGTGACAATCAAGTTTTGTGGATATTTTGAGAATGACTAAGTTTTTCGCTCTTATGTTATTGATAGTTTACTTTCTGCATTTTTTTCATCGTATTGTTGGATTTTAGGCTGACGTGTATTGGTGGAATAGGACGAGTGTCATCACGTCCATTTCAGATCGTGACATAACTAACCCTCAAATGTATGAGATTTTTTTACTTTATGCAAATTTTCAATTATTGAAAAAAAATATATCATAACTCACGCGGCCATTTTCACCTGTTTATTTGTTTTTCATAAAAAAAAAAAATCAATAGCCAACCCAAATTAAAATAGTGATCCTCTTTAGGAAAGATAAAATAAAGGAAGAGAGACAAGTAGAAATTGTGTCGAAGTATATAGAAAGAAAATATACCCTCAAGTTCTGATATAATCCAAATTACCCCAACTTTTATAGCTAGATGGATGAATTTGAGTTGTGACAAAATTGAGAATCCCAACTTGCAATAAAAACACAAAAACAGATATCTAATAACACGGCGATTTTAAGTTATCGAATTGTGGACGTGCCGGAGTGGTTATCGGGCATGACTAGAAATCATGTGGGCTCTGCCCGCGCAGGTTCGAATCCTGCCGTCCACGATTATTTTATTTTTATGCCAAATTGTTGATAAATTCTTAAGATGCCAAAATTAGCAAGCTAAAATATAAAGAAATTTCGTTAAAATATTTTTTTCAATGATATTTGTTTATTTGATTTTATCATAATATTCATAAGAAAAGAAATTTTTTTTATTAAGTACTAAAAAATAAATAAAATAATTAAAATTCGGTAAGAATTAAGCAAGTTATCTTATGACACATTTTAACTCATTTAAGCCCAATATGTTCCAGCTCAAGTAATTTTTGGGTGGTCAATAACGTGCTCATTTATTATGGACAAACAATACTAATCTCACTAGTTTAACGG
Source organism: Solanum tuberosum (assembly GCF_000226075.1). Lineage (NCBI taxonomy): Eukaryota > Viridiplantae > Streptophyta > Magnoliopsida > Solanales > Solanaceae > Solanum > Solanum tuberosum. The sequence goes on along the minus strand of NW_006239510.1, from coordinate 264,226 downwards.
CTAATTACCTGTCTTTCCATAACTTTTAAAAAATTATAAATCGTGCCAAATTTCAGTCCACAGATACACAAAGTTACGATAAGGTATAATTTGTTTAGGATACAATATTATGTTCAAACGGATTCACATGATTGGAAAAAATGATATATGATTACAATTCTAAAAATAATCTTTTGTGCGTGGAAAACTAAATCGTGATGTCCTTAATGTAGGAGAAGATTGGGAGAAATGATACTAATCCTACTAAGTAGAAATAAATTTTATAAGCAGAAGCTATAAATGTCAGTGGTTATTTCTCAAATTAATCTTGTGACTAATGTGAGAGATTTGGTATTAGATTTATGTGCTACTAAGCATATTTGTGATGGTAAAATAATTTGTGCACTAGACCCAAGTTGAAGAAGTATAATAATCTATTTCTATTCACGATTCAAGAATTATTCAAGTTCTTTTAAAGATATTTTTTTGTTTTAACTCACTTCTGAAATTATTGGTTAATCCTTGTTCGTAGCTAATATTCGGACCAACTTGGCTATTGAGGAATACTATTGTTATTAGTTTGGGTGTTTCATGTTTCCAATATTTATATCAATTTGATTTTGTCAAATTATTAGAAAAATAATAATAAATTGAGTATGGTACAATTGCATTAATCCTAACAATATTTTTATGAGCAATGATAATCGTAATTGCTTTTTCAAGAATTTTCAAAAATAATTATAATTTAGGATCAATTAAAAACTTATAGCTATAATGTACTTAATTACGATTTGTTATTACATATTAAAAAAAAGATAGAAGCGAGCAAGAGAGATTGGAATAGAGAGATTCATAACTACATCCATATGATGCGTCCAACCGAAATACTACTTACCCTGTACTATACTTTCAGGGATCGTTTAGTACAAATATTTATAACGGATGAGATTAGTAAAACATGAATTAGTAATGCAGAGATAAGTAGTGCAGAGATTAGTAATGCAAAATTTATTTTTATCAAGTGTTTGATTTATTGTTTCTCACCTCATCTTGTGTTTGGATTAAAACTCTATAAAAAGCTTCTTAATTATACCCTTGAAAATTATTATGTAATTGGGTCAAGGTAGATAATTGTCGGACATTATTATTTTTTGTGGCCTTCTAACTAACTAGGAGAAGAACAATTTTGTTGTCATGTTTGCTATTTTTTCACTTGAATTATTTGAGGATAAATAATTGTCATCTTAATAAATTGATTACTCACAAAATGTCAATTTCAAGTAAAAAAAGATAAATCATCTACTTTTAAAACAAAAAAGACAGTAAACAATAGTAAAATTGAATAAACCATCTACATTTACACAAAAAAATTGCAAGTTCCAATTTTAATATGTATGCAATTTTATAAATTGTTCAAAATACGAATAATGATTTGACAAATATTTTTGTCTTTACATAAACTTACCACATGATATTAAATATTATGTAATACTAATATCTCTAAATGGAAGGTATCAGTAAACTCTCCAAATTGAAGGTATAAGTAATACATCTAATATTATGTAGGGTGTATAGCTAATCCATGATGATTATACATAAACTCAAATTTCTACCAAATATAGTACTAAATAATATGATACATTATACCTGAACTATTTTTCTTAATACTTTCTACCAAATGACCCAACTAGACAAGGCCATGTGTGCATGAGGAATCATGCATCTCCTTTTTATGTGGCAACTTATTAGAGGTTCGTACATGATCAAACTTTTGAGTCACTCAGGCTAATCTCTGGCCTTTCCCAAAAGGTGTTCACTTCAATAACGATTAACGAGGTTAATCCCATATAGCAATGCCCCATATAGCAATGCCTCCAGTGAATCGAGATCTATAGGTTCATTCTTACTAGGTATGACAATGGGGTGGGGTGGATGCGGAGCGGGATATATTTAAGACTATGTGAGGTGAGGTGGGTTTAAGGTTGTGTCAGTTGGATGGGATGTGGGGCGAATCGAAATGAGTATTTTAAAAATTAATGCGAATCGGAACAAATTGTGGGTATATGTAATTTTATGTGGGTTCAAATTTAATATTAACTTTTGACATGTTATTAGTGTGATAGAACATTATTTATTAAGATAATTTCTTTAAGGCTACTAAAATATTTAACATAATAAATGAAAATGGTACAATAAAAGATAATACAATTTCTTACATGTTTCCAATTGACCTCTAAAAAATATTTTTTTAAGTCAGTATCCTATTAAATTGATGCAAATTAATAAAAAATGAATTTATTTTTATAAATTTTATTTAAAGTATCTTTTTTTTTTTTGAAGTAAAAGTTGGGCATTAAGCCCTTTATTAAAATGGGTTATGTACACAAGACCAGGCCCAAAAGTGGTCTGGCCTAAAAACAAAAAAAGAACAATACAGGACTTAGACATTAGTATCAAATTAGGAAAGTGACAGGAAGTCTTCATCTTCTTCGGTGCTTTGCTCAAACATTGTTGGTGACTTGTCGATTTGTTCTCTATTGTTGATGGTTGCACTATGTTTCCTCCCGTAACAGCTTGCTGCTCCACCATTAATAAAGCTTATCAACTCAACTCGGCTGCTGATAGATCGATTCTACAGGTAATCATCTAAATTTTTATTAGCTGAACATATGCGTCAATGTACTTCTCTATGGTCTCCTTATGTATTGTTTTAGCGTCGTGGGTTTGCTATCACCATTCTAGAGTTAGTCCGTTCATTTTCTTAGATTTAAATCTCGATGGGTTGAACCCCAAGTGGAGTTTATTTAAAGTATCAAAGTTAACTAGAAAAAAAATATTAAAAAATTATGTGAGGCGGGTTCATGCGGAGCGGGTCTATGCAGGGCGGGTTGAAATGAAAAAAATTGTTACTTGGAATGGGGGACAAATTAAATTTTTTATTGTTTAAGCTCAATTTGTTCCGTCCCACACTGCCTCATTGCCATCCCTAATTCTTACTCGAACATCTCTAAAAAAAAATGCATTTTATTCCTTAGTGGAAAATCTTTAAAAATATCAATATGTAGGGTTTAAGACCTATTTTTCATTTGTTTAAAAATAAAAATGACCTACTTTCATTTTGATATGTTTAAAAATGAATGACATTTTTTTTTACAATACTTTTCTTTTTTTACACTTTTTTTTGCGCCATTATATGAAAAAGACTAAATTCTCTTTTGAAATTGTTGTCGGATCAAGAAGTCTTCACATAGAGTAAGAGACTGTGACTGCATCTCACCTTTGCATTCAATAATGTATCTTCATTGTCTATACAAATCATATTCAAAGTTAGTTTTACCTCTTTCACATCTATCTCTTGTATGCGTCTAAAGTTTCATTCCTGAAATACAACAATCGAGAAAGGAAAATAGCAAGTGAAAAATAGTATTTATATTTGAATTTATGCGAATGTTACAATCTTTTTGAAATCTCTAAGAAAAGATATGTAATTCCCCGATTCTTCTCTTCACGATTATTTTTGATTTGATGAAATACTTGCGGTTCAACACAACGAAGACTTCTTTGTATGCAAAAGACTTGCATATCACAACTGAAGAGCAAGAATTATCTATTTATTTATGTGATTTTCTGGTCTTATGAAGACCGCTTTATTAACTTATGATATTCTGAACAATGACAAGCTAAATTCATATCGCAGGGAATCAAAGAAGGAACACGAAGATCAACAGCCTCACCAAAGAAGACTGAGTGACACGAGACAATCTGCACCAACTAAGGAGATAGATTGACTCACAATATGCACCAACTAAAGAAATAGATTGACTCAATCAATCCAAAAGATTGACTCAATCAGTTATCAATCCAAGAAGGAAAACAACACCAGGCAAGCAATCAAAGACAACAAGCAAATCACCCTGATTATGGAAGATAATAGCTGTAGTAAAAAAGATCAAGATAGCAAGTAGATCAAAGAAGATGGCAAAAGTTTGTACCAGACTCTGTTTCAAGGCAGACGAAATAGAAATACAACCAAATCAAGGATTCGAGATTCTCAATCAAGGAAACATTACCAATCGTTGATTGAAGGAAACTCCCTTGGGTTTTCCTATTAAAGCTAAAAGCCATCGCACTACTAAACATATAAATGAAGACTCATATCAACAATTGAAGATGCACAACTTCACTTGAGCTTATATTATAATCTTCTTTTATTTTTCATAAAGCTTTGTACTCACGTGAGTGAAACAATTGAAAATAAAAGAGAAAGACAGATTTTGAGTGTAGGTTTACAAGTAGAGGTAGTATCAAGAAAGAAAATCTGATTTGCAAATCAGATAGGATGAGATCCCAAAACTCGATACAACCGGAGTCCACTTCATAGCTCTAAAGGAAACCCTTGAAATTCAAAGGGACTGGACGTAGGCACCACATCAGTGTTTCGAACTAGTATAAAAATATCTTGTGTCAATTTACTTCCTGTCATTACTTTTAATTTATTATGTGATACTAACTTGCAGGTGAGTCGACTGCTCCATCCAGGAAGTTGACTGAAGGAATTTTAATTCACCCCCTCTTAACTTTCACACTTTATATAGACTTGTGCTATGATTTTAGGGGTATTTTGGTCTAGACAATTTTGGTCCTTGGGCTTGAAGAATATAAGTTGGGCTCCTCTTGTCAACTTAATGGACTGGCCCAAATGTAATTTAGACTTGATTTAAGTCATATAATTTTTACTTAAATATTAATCTGACTTTATTAAATAGTAATTTGACTTGGTCAACGTATTATAAATTTAAGATTTAATCCAAATTGAATATGGATTTATCAATAAACTTCACTGTCTACAAATGCCCCTTGGTTCAAGGCTTGTTGGGGTGCTCGATTTGTCGAACTTGTAAAGACAAGCTTTGAAGTATTTGTGAAGCAAGTGTTTTTTTCACGTAGTTAATCTTTCGCGAAACATTTGAAAATTCATGAGAAATGACTATGCCGATATGTTGAGGTCAACATATACCAGAGTCTCTATGACAACATTCTTTAATTTTAAGAGATTATTTGACTTTCGTTCGTTTACCAACTCATTTTTTATTTGAAGTGTTTCCAGCTCATGAAGACTTGTCACATGACATTTCTTCATAGTTTGATAATTTCATTTGAGTCATCAACTACAAAATGGTCGCCAATTCGATGAGCACGAATTGCGTCTACAAGCTTAACTTGGTGATACATAGCTTGTGATTTCGATGCAAATCTAGGCATTGCTTTCCTTGGGGTTGAACACTTGACGGTGGTTTTTTTCCAATTTTTTGCTCGATCACTCAAATAAAATGTAAGGAATTCAAATTCGAGTCTATCCTTATTCGGGGTATTTTCTTTCCATGTTAATATTTGGGAAAACTTTACACATTATTTACTCGATTTTCAGAATTTTTCAATGTTTGATTCGGGTGGAATTTCCATAACTTAGTTCCTATGAAAACTTACCATAATTTGGTTCCTATGAAATTTCCATAACTTGATTCCTATGAAAAAATTCCATAATTTGATTCCTAAGAAAACTTACCATAATTTGGTTCCAATGGAATTTCCATAACTTGACTCCTAAAAATTTCCATAATTTAATTCCTATGTCAACTTACCATAATTTTCATAATTTATAGGAACTAAACTTTCCATCATTATAATTTTCCATAATTCATAATAATCAAATTGATGTCTTCATATTTTCAAATCTATATATACTCACATTCTCCTGGTTATTGTATATCGCATTGTTGCATCATGAAGTTCAATTGAGTCCTTCTCTCTCAAGTAAGTCTTTTTCCCAACTCAAATTTTCTTCACTTTTTCTTCAGCTCAGCACGACTTTGGTAGAAAATTCATATCTCATTGTAGGAATATCTAAATCGTGATTCGTTCGATTTTCTAGAAACTAGACTCATAGAGCTACAACATATCCAAAAATCATGATCAGAAAACTCCCGAATTCACTAAGGTGATTTTTTAAAAATCAACTTAAAATCCTGATGAACTGAATCACCAGCTTTGTGTGGCTTCACGAAAAAAATAAATCATATCTCGATGTAGGAATAACTATATTGTAATTGTTTGATTTTTCAGAAATTAGACTCGTAGAGCTACAACATATCTGAAGATCACGATCAGACAACTCCCGGATTCACTCAGGTAATTTTTTGAAATCAACTTACAGTTTTGATGAACTGACTATACTAGCTTTGTGCAACTTCACAAAAAAAAATCACAACTCGACGTAGGAATAACTAAATCACAAGCGGTTTGCAGTGTTGAAAAGAAAACTCATAGGGCTACATCATATACGAAAGCCATGATTAGATTGCATCTGTACTCATTTAGTTTTTTTATTTGAAATCAACCTTTCACCAACTGCAAAAATTTGGGGTTACCACCTTTACTTTGAACATGTTCTTACGAATTTAACTTTTTCCTATTGATTTTTTTTTCTCCAGATTTTGGATAGAGAAAAACAGCTTTGATCCTGCAACATGATGCACTTCCGTGACCTACATTCGCCGCATCCTGTTCTTGAAGTAGTGGGTGACCAACAAAATCCAAATGTCAAAGTCCTACTTTTGAAGGTTCAGCATCTGGCTATCGGTGTCTTCTCCCCTATTAGTGGGACATCTGATGAATATCTTCTCCTTAAAGAATGGTAAAAAATGGAAACCAAAGACCTCATGAAAAGTTTCTCAAGCAAGGCTACTCGTATGAAAGTTTCTTTACTGAAATCCAAAATTCATCATGATGTAGCATCTTCCAAATCTTCTCATTCTGATGGAAGTTTCGACAATTGGGTTCCCTCATCTAAATTTGGCAATGTCTACGGGACACCTAGTTATTGGGAATGGGTATAGGACGTGCTACCCCGCCACAAGGAGATTTTGGAGCTCATCAAGGTTTATGATATGGTATATACTTCTTTGTTCACATACAACTATGACAATAACATACTCCATGCTTTTTGTGAGCTTTGGCATCCATCTACCAACATGCTTTCTACTTTCATTGGAGAGAGGTCCATATCACTTTTGGTCTGACAAGGAATTGGAGGTCTTCTTGTACAAGGGCACTTTTATGACGAAGTTGTTCCCTCTGCGAGAGAATTGACGCAAATTGATACTCAAGGAAAATTGATTCTTCCCAAAAGTTATCTATATTTGTTTTCGGTCTTCTACGGATTAGAGAAAGATGATCTTCATGAGGTGTCCGTCCATGATTAGGTGAAGTTCTAGTTTAGAGGACCTAATAGATATGTTGAGCCTCCGTAAAAGGTGTCAAAGGTACGAGCAACAATGCCAAGGTTGAACCCTAATCCTTCTAGACATATTGATTCGAACTTCCTACCACAGACTGGTGAGGAGAATACCCCTTTTGTCGAGCTAGATGTAGAAAAATCACTTAGAGATAAGACTAATTTGGCAGCCTTCTTTATTTGTTGGCTTTGCAAATTCGTGATTCAGAATAAGAAAGTCAACTAGGTGCGTGCTAGTGTTTTTAAAATTGTGAGATTGCCACGGAAAGAAATTCTCCCTATTTGTCTCGATTCTTGCAAACATATATCGCGGCTTGAAAGAAATCTCTACTTCTCCAAACTTGAGTGTGGCAAATATAATTTTCCCTATATACTATGTAAATAGTTGGCTTAGGGAATACTTTGGGACTCATTATCGTGCCAATCACTCACATCAATCCATACCCCTTTGCAATATTTCTGGTGAGAAGATGGCTAAATATTTTGATTTTGCATATGCCCAAAAGTTATTATTTCACTACTAAAAAAATTGCAAAAGGAGACCTAAAAAAAGAGACCTCAAAAATAGGTCGCTAAAAAGAGACCTCATGAGGTCGCTATTTGCATCAATAAGTTTTTTTAATTTTTTTTTAACAGGAGAGACCTCGTGAGGTCAATTTTATAAAAAAATCTTCCTAATTAATAATATAAGTGACTTATTTTAATTTTTTATTTTATAGTATGTCTTTGCATAAAATATGTGACCTCACGAGGTCACTATTTGTTAAAATAAAAAATGTTAATTTAGGTTTAGATACCTTGTGAGATCTCATTTTATTAGTCAAATTTGTAAAATAATATTTTAAAATAAGAGACCTCATGAGGTCTCTTATTTTTATTAAATTAAAATAAGAGGGCATTTTTAATTTAGTTCATCTCCTTTCCTGCTCTTCACCTAAAAGCTAAAAAAAGCCCTAACTTGTCTCTTCCCCATAGCTTTACAGATGAGTAGCCTCTGATTGTCGTCAAGCCTCTCATCAGTTTGAAGTTTTAGTTTTCACCTTCGAAACTCACTCGGTTTGAAGC